>NW_021680979.1:52410-52523 GCF_001412515.2 Diachasma alloeum
CCTCGTAGTGAAAAACGCAGTTTTTCGAAACTGAAACATTAAACAAAAAATTAATACGTTGATCACGGTTGAGCTTGTGCTCAAAAAAATTATATGATGGAGGTGACTGCGTC
>NW_021680979.1:52738-54443 GCF_001412515.2 Diachasma alloeum
CAAAAAAATTCTATGATGGAGGTGACTGCGTCACCCTAGCTTCTGCTAGGCGTGGGCTGCTCTCCAGGTTGCTAATGTGTTGAGACGGTCGTGAGCTTGGAGTGGTGTATTTATTTACCCTCGCCGTATGTTGCGATGGTGTGTGTGATGCCTCTCGATGATGTGTCAGAGAGGTAATGCCCTGGTGAAGACGCCTATTGAGGTTCGATGTGACGTTGCGTATTCCAGAGGGCGAAGTTCTCATTGAGGTTTGGCGAAGATGAGCTCTGTGAGTCGGCCCGATGTTCTCGACGCTGCCATCGGAGAAGTTCGACATGAGATTACTTTCTTCTCTCCCTCATGCCGCGAAGTCGCCGCGGATCGTAGGCGAGGGTCCAGATCCCCTGATGCCCGTGAAATCCTGTTGGCGTGTGTAGATGCGAAGGGANTGAGGGTCCAGATCCCCTGATGCCCGTGAAATTTCTGTTGGCGTGTGTAGATGCGAAGGGACTACGGTTGAGGTGACCAGCCTCCTGCGCCCGTGCCGCGGATGTGGTGTCCATTTTCGCTACGTTGATGTGCCTCGTACCAACAAAGTGTCCATCACTCCTGAAGGTAGAGGTAATGCCTGCGTGTGTATGTGATTCTCGACGATGCTCTAGCGGAGATGAGCTCGTTGAGTCGGCCCGATGTTCTCAACGCTGCCATCGGAGAAGAGTGGCACGAGGTTACTTTCTTCTCTCCCTCATGCCAGTGTGTCACTGTCCTCCAGCTGCTCGTTGCTACCGTTGTCTTTGTCTTTGTGTTAGCGCGGTTGTTGTCATCTCACAGTTTATCCGAAATGAAATAAAATCGACGCTTGTGAGAGAGAAAAATAAAGTATTTAGAAGTCTTTATTATCACCAGCACAGCACAACGTCTCTGGGTGCTCAGTAATGTGCTGGCACTCGTCACAATAACACAAAAATAAAATCGTCGCACTCATGATGTTAGTGCACGACCACTTGTTTTGATTTCGCAAGGACGTAGCAAAACCAAGGCTCGGCGCTCGGACGCTTGGAATGTTCTAGAATTCACGAGACGCCCGTTTGAAAATGCCGTTGAGTACCCACGCGACGAAATTTTACGGTTTTCTATAGCGGGGAATTAAATTTAACACTCGAACTCCTGGAATGTGCGGCACTGCAAAGTCTAGGATACGTGGATGATCACCAGGATGGATGTACTTCACTGGGATGCACGGGTAAAAACTTTCGATGATAAAAAAATGCACGCCGCGCCACGAGGAGATTTTCACTTTTGCCGAATAAAAACGCGGCTTCACTTTGAGATTCTGTGGAGATATGTCTCTCACCCAGACCCCAACCAGTATCGGAACCAATGTAGGGATTGAGGTTGTTGAGGGATGTAACAATTCACTAACAAATGTAATTTGGAATATAAATTACAGTTTAATCAAGACGTTTAGAATATATACAAAAGAGAAAGAATAATCAAAGTGATCTGATCGGAGGTCAGTGTTAGACTCTACTGACTATAATAAATCGCGTAAGACAGGAATTTGGATACGCATGACAATGGGTGCGAGCGAGAGGTATTTTATACTGGGCGCGTGACAGAGCGCGATGATGTCATCGATGTCCAGTCGTCTCAACTGCACGCATTGTTGTGTCCGTGTATCGACACGTAAGTGTGGATGTAGCGAGGCGCTACAGGGGGGGGGGGG
>NW_021680979.1:55051-56938 GCF_001412515.2 Diachasma alloeum
AAAAATGATCCCCTAATCAAAAAGAAAGCCATAGCCCCCAAATCTCAACGCTCTTGCGTCACAAATGTTGACAGTTGATAGAAGGCACCATGAAACTCTTAGGAAGTATCTGTCAACACTTACGACTTTCAAAAAGTAAGAGACTGCCTCGAAAGCCCCCCAAACTCAGCTCTTAGCCTTTGGACATGTAGAGAGGAGAGAAGAAAAGCGCCCCGTCCGTCCTAACTCTCATTCACCACAAATATTGATTTCGAAAAGGGCACCTCGTAGCCTTTGAAAATGAATTCTCAACTCTTAAAATGTTGATGCCTAATAACTTATGAAAGAATAGATATCGATAACTAATAGAGTATCGTACACTGAAGTCCAAATACCCGTCCAAATACTTTACACTGAAGAGTGGTCGAATTCACACGGAAACTCAACCACAATATTGGAACAGTCGAGAAGGGAGAAATTCGATGACTCTAACTATCAACTTTTATTCGTCAAATATGTTGTGAGTTCAAACAGGGAAATATATACCCGCAAAAAATGAACTCTCAACTCTTGGTAATGTTGCTTCAGAGAGTACTTACAACGCCCGAAAGTGATCTCTTAACCGCGATATATGTGTTGAGAACTCAGAGAGCCCACAGAACCTACCTACCCTCCCTCTCCCCAGAAAACTCCCAAAACTGCAGTCTCAACTGTGAAGAATCTTGAGAGTTCACAGACCACACAAAAAACCGATTTCCTCCCCACCCCCAAACTCCCAAAATTGAAGTCTTGACTCTTAAAAATGTGGACATTTCAGAGAGCACATGAGACTTCCCATCCCCCTATCATACCCCGCCTAAACTAATCTCTTAACTATGAAGACTGCGAAGTGTTCAGAAAGGACATGGATCTCCACTCTCCCCCCTTCCCGATTCCGCCGCAACTGATCGCTTAACTCTGAAGACTGTTGAGAGTTCAGAGAACACATGAAACCCCCCCACCCCCCTCGGCCCTTTCCAGAATCCGCCTAATCTGAGCTCTTAATGCTGACGACGGCTCAAAGTTGGGAGGATAGTTGAACCTCCCCCCCCGCCCCATCCTCCTCCTCAGAAATAAATGAATGATAATCAACAATAAAAAATCTGGATTCTTAAGGATGATAGGGCATTACGTCAAAAAAGGTGATAAAAATCTGAATATTTTTTTTGTATTAAGGTTACCCTAAAAAAAATTCAGTAGAAGTTTCAAAAGCACTGTAGAAAGCTTTTGTAGGAGATAATCGAGTTTGAAGTTAACATAGGTTCTTATGGGAAAAAGTGGTAAAAAAATTCTATAGGCTTAAAAAAAGGTGATAAAAATCTGAAACTTTTTGGGTATACCGGAAAAGAATATTCAATTTTTTTGGATTAATTTTTGAAACCATTAGGAAGCTTTTCGATTTTTAGATAAATTATTTCACCCGTCTAGTGACAAAAATTGTCACTCTCGTTCAACGTGGCAATGCGTGGCAACGGGGCAATGGTATGTATTTCCCATGCTCGGCGTGCACAACATGCGCCCTACGGTACCCCTTGCAACGTTGTCAAATTTAGAGAGTTACTGCTAGTGAAAATTCTCTAGCTGGGGGAATACCGATGTTAGCTTAGAGGTACAATTTTTTTCGTAAGCTAAAATGGATTGTAATGCCCTATCATCTTTAACCCTCAAGGCAGTTAAGAGTTCAGAGGACAGATGGACACCCGCCCTCCCCCTCCTCCTCCCAGAAATAAATAAATAAAAAAAATACTGGACTCTTAACTCTGACGGCAAGTAAGAGTTCAGAGAACACCTGTAACCGCCCCCCCTGCCCCTCCCCAGTAATAAATAAATAATGATCAACAATAAAAATACTGGACTCTTAACTCTGAC
>NW_021680979.1:56996-57268 GCF_001412515.2 Diachasma alloeum
CTAGTAAAAAAAAACTACCGACGATGTTGCCACTTTTTCGCATGGAATAATATTTTTCCATTTATTAAAAAAAAAAAACAATCTGAAAACCATTCAATGCGTGGAACAGATACAAATAAACTTGATTAGCTCTAAAAATAATTTTTAACCGGAGATACTCCCTAATATTGCCTCAATTTTCAATCNCTACTCTGATGGCAGGTAAGAGTTCAGAGAACAAATGAAGCCCCCTCACCTCTTCAGAAATAAATAAGAATGATTAACAATAAAAA
>NW_021680979.1:57403-58254 GCF_001412515.2 Diachasma alloeum
AAAAAAAACAATCTGAAAACCATTCAATGCGTGGAACAGATACAAATAAACTTGATTAGCTCTAAAAATAATTTTTAACCGGAGATACTCCCTAATATTGCCTCAATTTTCAATCGGAATGGGACACATTTTTTTGTTCAGCGATTGGTTTTCTGCAGGAAAACAATAGAAACTCCTNAACTGAACTCTTAACTCTGACGACACGTAAGAGTCCAGAGAACAGATGTAAACGGGGGGGGGCCCCGTCCCATCGCCAGAAATAAATAAATAATAATCAACAATAAAAATACTAGATTCTTAACTCTGACGGCAGGTAAGAGTTCAGAGAACAAATGGACCCCCCTCCCTTCCCCAGGTATAAATAAATAAAAATCAACGATAAAAAAACTGAACTCTTAACTCTGACAGCAGGTAAGAGTTCAGAGAACACATGTGACCCCCCCCCCTTCCCACCCCAGAAATAAATAAATAATGATGAACAATAAAAATACTAGACTCTTAACTCTGACGGCAGGTAAGAGTTCAGAGACCATGTGCAAACTCCCCCTCCACCTCCCCAGAAAGGAATAAATAATAATCAACAATAAAAAAACTGAACTCTTTACTCTGACGGCAGGAAAGAGTGCAGAGAACACATGTAAACTCCCCCTCCACCTCCCCAGAAAGGAATAAATAATAATCAACAACAAAAATACTAGATTCTTAACTCTGACGGCAGGTAAGAGTTCAGAGAATAAATGGACCCCCCTCCCTTCCCCAGATATAAATAAATAAAAATCAACGATAAAAAAACTGAACTCTCAACTCTGACAGCAGGTAAGAGTTCAGAGAACACATGTGACCCCCCCCCT
>NW_021680979.1:58479-78144 GCF_001412515.2 Diachasma alloeum
TAAAAAAACTCAACTCTTAACTCTGACTCATTAATAAGTAATGATCAACAATAAAAAAACTCAACTCTTAACTCTGACGGCAGGTAAGTGTTCAGAGAACAAATGGACTCCCCTCGCTTCCCCAGAAATAAATAAATAATGATCAACAATAAAAAAAACTGAACTCTTAACTCTGACGGCAGGTAAGAGTTCAGAGAACACATGTAAACCCCCCCGGCCCCTCCCCAGAATCCGACATAGCCCCAACTCTGACCGAACTTTGAACTTTCTCTGAAATGTTGGAAATATTCAAGTCTTACGCAACTCTGACGCAACTCTGAAGTCGGTCCGTCAAGTTCGATCTTATGGAAATCAGCAAAAAAACAGCGAAACCCAAGGAAAAAATTCAGCCAAAGTCATGAAACTTTATACACATTTAGAACATGTGATCAATGATTTTTTGAGTGAAAAAGATTGTCGCCTAGGAGAATTGTTTATTAATAATAGCGAAAAAAGTACTGAAAAATGAAATTTCTGCGCACGCAAACTCCCAAGTACTGATCGGGTGGGGGTAGCGCGGTCAATTTAAACGTCTCTTGAGAGAGAGCATGAAGCGTTGTGATTGGAGCTCCCTCGAGCCAGTGGTACCAGCTCCTGGTGAAAAAAAAAATACCGACGATGTTGCCACTTTTTCGCATGGAATAATATTTTTCCATTTATTAAAAAAAAAAAAACAATCTGAAAACCATTCAATGCGTGGAACAGATACAAATAAACTTGATTAGCTCTAAAAATAATTTTTAACCGGAGATACTCCCTAATATTGCCTCAATTTTCAATCGGAATGGGACACATTTTTTTGTTCAGCGATTGGTTTTCTGCAGGAAAACAATAGAAACTCCTCCGCCTCACCTCCTACATTTCCTTCTCACCCGATGATCCTTAAAACTTCAAGAATCTACCAAATAAATGAAAGAAGAGAGTAAGAAGCGATTGACAGATATTATCCGCCAGCGGGTAGGACTGCTTGTCACGATTTCAACATCGATTAATAGTTATCAGTAATTACTATTCCGCGGAGAATAAAGCATTCAAATTAGTCTCAAATTACGCAAAGAAGTGCCACGAATCGAATAATAATACTTTAAAATAACAATGTGTATAAAAAAAACCTTGGGAACTGATGTACAATTTTGAATTTTTAAAATTGCAGATAAAGCGCAACATCCAAGTCTCCCACCGTGAACAATGTAAGGACAATACTCAATAGAGAGTTGGAACAATGTAAAGTACCGCTTAGGAACTCCATCCCCCTCCCCTCCCCCTCTTTTGAAAACAACAAAGCCAAAAATCCTAAAAATACTAAACATAGTTTTTGCAAATAGTACACAAAAAGTAAAGTTGGATAAAAATTATATGCAAAATCGCGCAAATTTTACTGTACGGAAAGGTAATCGTGTAATGAAATGTGAATTCAATGAAAAATCCTTTTTTTGAAGGATGTCTTACGTAGGGATGTGAAAATGACCGTAATTTTTTTTTGTCATATGAAAAATTTATGACCGCTATAGTAGTCACCTGACGTCATATTTTTGTTATTATTGTTAATTATTGTATATGCACAAACCTGAATCAAGAATAAAATATACTTGATTCAAGTATATTTTATACTCAATTGGAGGATGCAGGGCCGGCAGAAGGTATGAGGTGCCGGTGATGTAAACCGCATATAGGATTTTGGGGTGTGGGATTTACTCCACATGGAGGACGAGAAAAAAATTATTATTGCCGTTGGTGGATACTACGTGCACGAATGAGAGGACTTTCTCAGCCGTGACATAAGATTGCCCACGATACCGGAATTAGACTCGCTCTCGTTTCAGATCGTCTCAGTTTCATGAACCGATACCGAGATGATACCACGTCCAGAATTTCCAGGATGATACTCGCCTAAACAGGAGTCTCTGCGAGACTTGGAAATTCTTCGCTCTTCTCGTTAGTCGCGATCTATAGGCTTTGAGGACAGGGTTGACGGATTGAGAATCGACCATCACCAATTGAGATCTCTCACGGAGGCGTGGCTTAATATAAAGCCGTCTCGTGGCGAAATAGAGAACTAACACGGGCAGGTCGACCGGCCAGATGCACACGGAGTTACACGCTAGCCCTCATTTTTATATATTACTGTTATTAAATTGACTGTGATAAAATGAGTTTCTATTCATGAGATTTGTAAATTTGCTAATACACATCCGAGAGCCAAGAGTTTTTGTGGTGGAGAAGATTTACAAAAATTTCTCTCCACAATTCCGATTGTTTGTGGGTGATTGAGGAGGCAGATTGAATGAAGGAACACTTGTTCTCTTCAGGTGAGTAATTACTGAATTGTCCTGTTGAGCTCTGGCTGTAATTCAAGAAATCAGTAATATATTTCGTCATATTTTGTTCAATTCATAAACATCCAAGCTAATATTGGAAATCGCTTTTTTACTTACATGGCAAAAAGAAATCCTCTTCAGTGAAATGTAAAGAACAAACTCTCATGGAATTCGACACTTTTTTGCCCATTCTCAATATTTTAATCCAAGTCGTACATCTATCAATAACTTCTTCTTCACCGAAATTATCAATTATTGTAACTAAATCCACGTTTTGGCGAGGAAAACGATAAAATCTAACTTTTGAATTACAACAAACTTTGCTCTTCATCCATACACACTGCAAAACGTTTTATTCTTGTTTTTCCTCTCCGCAAACTCCATGATCAATAAAATGTAATTATTCTCAATATTCAACTGAATCAATTAGCTTCGATTATTGCAAAATATCGTAATGATGAAAACATTGAGCGAAATGATGTTTATTTTTGCGAGAACAGTTGTGGCTCCGAGTTCAACTGGCTAGCTGACAGCTCTACGCCCTGCCCGAACTAGCAGTCGATTGAACCGCTAGAGCGCGTGTGCATTTGCAAGAAATCCCAATAGAGAAGGAAAACCCGCCATAGAAATGCCCAGTGGCGACACTCGGTTCACAATTTGGAAAATCTCAAAAGTGAATTTCGCCAGGGTCAAACATCGCACGAGTTATGCCATTCTAGAGTCAAACATCGTCAGGATCTTACCAACCTCTCAAAAGTCATGCCTCGCGAGGATCGAATGTCGCAAGAGTCATATTGCGCGAGTGTCAAATATTGCAAAGAACATAATTCACATGGGTCAATTGGCACACTGGTTATACCTAGCGAGGATCAAACGTCATAAGGATCATAACTCACAAGGGTCAAACAATGTAGGCAAACAAGAAAGGGTCAAACGCCCACAAAGTTCAACCGGAAGAGACAGACAGGACAAACACCGGGGTCAAATTAGAGAGGAAAGCTTGATAATCACAAGCGCTGAACGATCGTGTGGGTCGAACAGAAGAGCCTTCTGATTATTACGCTAAATTTATTATCGTTCAACTCTTGTGACTATCCTTCCTACTTTTGTGATTTGACTTTTGTGATCATTTGAACCCTGCAAGTTGTGACTTTTGAAGTTTTTGACCCTTGCAGGCTATGATCCTTGCGAGGTTTGGCCCTCGCACCAGGAACAATGACCGTTCCGATGTTTGATTAACCCTTAAGTGGTCGCGCTTTTCTAGCACCTCACTCGCTCCACAGTGGCGCCCTATAGATTGCGTATGGTTTAGCGGGGATTCCCTCCCGATGCGACCACTTAAGAGTTAAAAATACGGAATTGGAAAGTAAACAATTTTTCTTGTTTTTTATCGGAATTAAGCGAGACCGAGACGAGGCGAGACAGAGTTGAATGATACAGCCTTTGATTTATTTAGGAGAACTAGATTAAGTCAAAGAGTTCTGCTATCTATTATATATTGGAGATCTCTCCGTCCATTTCCGTTTCTGCCCCCCAGTTGCTAATCCAATACGAATTTGGCCACCGCCCCCGTCATTTTTTAAATTCATTAATTAATACCTATTTAACTAAGCCCCAGAGCGAAGAGTCAAAGAGGAACTTTGGACTCAGAATTTCACCCTTTTTTATTCCTCGAGAAATTAAACTGGAGTTCTGGGAAACCCTGTATAATGGTGAATAAAAATGTATTATTGTTCTCATCATTTTCTTCATTTCATCCTCATCTGTTAATAGTCGACCTTTGTAACCCTCGTGCCCAATAGCTGACCTATGTGACCCTTGTTACAGATAGTTGATTCTTGCACGGAGAGAAATATTCAGTAAAAATTACGTAACAATTCACGTAATCTGCAATAGGGAATTGTTTCCCGGCAATTTTTATAGAAATGGAAGAGAAGAAATCTGAAACGTTCAGTGAATTTTCAGGTTCATCACCGAACAAAGTACGAAATTGTCATGTAATTTTTCCCGAAGAAGTAAAATCTTACAGCAACTTCCCGACTTATTATGCCTTCAAAATAAAAAATTCTTGTACGTTCAACAATTTCTATGAAGCTGGTGAGTTATTTCTACGTTCCGTTCTGTAAAATTTCTCAATCGTTCGGGAAAAATTACGGAACTACTTGTTGGCCCCACAGCGGTGAGTCATCAGACGGGTGGTTAATTTTTACGGAACAAATCGTAGAATTTACGGGGCGATTCGTACAATTTCCGTTCCGACTCACACTTTCTATTGAATTTTACTTCGCTCGCGGATTACGTTTCGAAACGTAATTTTTACGTCTTTTTCTGGTAATGTTCATTGAATTTTTCTCTCCGTGTGACACTCGTGACTAACAGTCGACCCTTGTGACTCTTGAATGTCAATCCCCTGGATCCCCCCCTTGCTCCCCCCTCCTCCTCTACGGCTTATACTCGACAGTCACCCCACATAAGAAACTGCTGATCTGCCGGCCCTGGGGGGATGGATATGGCAATTCGAAGATTACTCTTTCGTATCAGGCTGAGTTATAGCAAGCTCTCTCAAGTGTCATATAAGGGCCAGGCACTTAGTGTCAGAATATAAGAGTCAAAAAGTGGAGGTTAAAAAATAAGTATCAGAATATTAGGGTCAAAACATAACAGAATATTAGGGTTAGAATATAAAAGTAAAGAGAAAAGTGCGTCAGGCAATGACGGTCTAAATATAAGCCATATATTATTCATGATCACCGTTTGTAGCCCTTATATTTAGACCCTCACTGCCTGAACCCCCTTTTATTAATTTTATATTCTAATCCTAATTTTTTGACCCTAATATTCTGACCCTCATTTCTTCACCTTTACATTCAGGTTCTCAGTTTTTGACTCTAATATTCCGACCCTCATTTTTTAACCTTCACTTTTTGACCCTTACATTCTCACACTCAATGCCTGACCCTTATGTTATACTAGAGAGGGCTTGGTACAACCCGAGCTGATACGAAATAATCATTTTCGAATTGAAACATCCAGCCCCCATTCGAGTATAAAATATACTTAAATCAAGTATATTTTATTCCTAATTCAGGTTTATGCATATGCTTGATTCCAGTATAAAATATTCAGGTATATTTTTTTCCTGTGGATGACCACATAGAATTTGTATCACAAAATATGTAAAAAAATTGAGGACTGACTCGTGTGACAAAATTATCATAGATGGCATCTGTCATGTGATGGTCATATGACATCCCTAGTATTACGATTCGTTGCGTAAAAAAATACATGTTCTATAATAACATTTCCTATATTTTTTTTTAAGTGGAAAGTTCCCCTCCCACTTTTGGATTTGAGCACTTGTTTTTTGGTCCGTCCTTTTTTCTTTTGATGTCTTGCTACTGATTTCAGGGGCAAATAATTATTTTTACAATTTTGCAAAAATTTGTGTCCTTTTTTTCTTTTCAGTACGCTTGATGGCCACATGTGTAACCATCTACCCCCCCCCCCCCTTGCCCTACTGCGCCCAAAATCATTTTTCAAAAAGCAGGAAAAAAAAGTACTCAGACCCAAAAGTGGGAGGGAAAGTTTCACTTCAAAAAGCACCCTCTTCAATACCCTCGAAGGAAAAGGATCGGTCGTGAGGTACCCTGTATAGATTAAGAATAACAGAACATGGCTGACAGCTATAACTAAAGTATAAATAAATCCTGTAAATTTACGCACTTTCAACAATAAAATCGAATTTAAACAAGCAAAATTGGAGAATCACAAAACCCATCGATTACAAAGCTTCTATTCGGAAGCAAAAAAAATCAAATTCTTCATATTGTTATGATTATCTAATTCTCCCTCAGAATGCATTCCATCGAATCTGCATTCTTTTCCTTCCTCAAAACCTCTCCTCTGAAGTTAGCGCCTCTTTTTTTGTTATTATTACTCTTTTCTTTTCTCTCTTTTATTATTAACATGTCTCTTTTGATATCGTCCCCTTTTAAACTTAATAAATACTTTATTTTTACCCATGTGCGTTTCAATATTAAGAGAAGGAAAAAAATGTAAGTTGATAATGTTGAAGAATGTCAGATGAGTGGCACAGGCGTAACCTCCCTGACCAGGAATTACAGTGGATCAAAAACATTCCACCTTACCCCACTGCTTAGAAATATTTTTATAAAAGTCGGTATGAATTTTTCGGACTTTCCTCTTTAGCCATTCGTTAATGATTGGATTATCCTCAATAATAATTATTGCGACACACCTGTGGAGGTAAATAATTAAATGTAAATAAGCTTATCGGAACTCATTAATTCGACCGATACTCAGGAAACTGTCTGAATTGAATTTTTCAACCTTTCACTACACATTTAGCAAACATTAAATCTGAATGATTTTTTCGAAAACCTTCCAGGGGCTACTACAAATATCTGCTGACAATTTTCTCTAAAGTTTAAAATCTAAACCTACTAGTTCCAGGAACATTTACTAAACAATCTGTAGAATTATTCGAGTCATCTCACAAGACATTCCTTACTAATTTAATTATTCTAATAAATTCTCAAGATGATTTTTTAGCAGAACGTTTGAAGGACTGCAACAGTGTCTTCCGACATTTCTCTCTGAATTCCCTCATTTCTTAAAAAATAATCTATAGAAAAATTTTGGATTCACCTTCTGTTTTTCACCACTTCGTATAATACAAAATATCTGCCACAAACTTCAGAAAACAACTCCATTCCAAATTAAACAAACCGAATCATAGAAAGCCAGTTACATCAACCATTAACTTGAAAGATTAATCAATTGACACATTAATCAATAATTGTTAAATGGGAAGAATGAGAGTGCGAGTTCATAATGAATAATGTAGAATGTGAAACCAAATGAAAATAAAAAATAATTAACAATCAACAAAAAATTTAATGCAAAATATCAATACAGTGTTTATAATTCTGACTTTGCATAATAGAAAACCAATAATACTTGAATCGTGCACCAGGAAACTCCCACGTAATTTCTAATACTCCCACTACGATTAACACTTAGTTTCTATAAAAATACAACATCAACAAAAATAAAGAACATCATCTATTTCTGTTTGATTCACTTGAAAATCTTCGAGGTGTGATTTACACTACGGAAAGACACATTTAATCCGATTACCAGATGATTTTTAACGTCCAGTAATAATGTTAGTGGAAGTCATGCACAGTTTTATATTCTCCGCAATCTCATTCATTGGATTAATCTTCTTGGGATGACAAAAGCATCTATTGGAGGATGAAAAATTCACAGGGACTGGGGACGATTTATAGTGTATTGGTACCACGAGCCACGACGTGTTACAAAGGCAAATGGGTACCTCCTAAAACTCCTCCTTCGACTTGGTCTTAGTAATGGACAACATCGATTCAACCATCTGGTGAGTGATCTTGATCGGCTGTTGGGATATTCCATTAAAGATTTCTTTGGTTTAATCATGGCTATCCTAATTTTACTTAAATCAATTCTCGAAGAGTTTCTTTTTCAACAAAAATTCTCATTTGACATTGAATGAATTTCACACAAATGGTTTTGTGGGGAAGTGATGAGAAGCGATTTGTACAGAGGATTCAGTATTGAAGTGGTAAAATTAAACGATCCAGTTAGGATCTAGGATTAGTTTTTGATCAATATCTTTGAATGTGAGGGCGCTAGATCTATTTTCATAGAAACCTTTTGAGTATTTTTCATGAAAATTCTGCAACGCCTTCAAGATATTTTCGAAAAACTGATTAAAGACGAAATAGATCCATCTGGTTTATCACCTCGTCACTGGATTACTGTAAATTATTTTGCAAATATCTCGAAAGTTTGATAGTTTGGAAAAAATATCAGAAGGCCTTCTTTATACAGCATGAAATTCCACACAAAAAGGCTTCGGGAACATTTCTCCTGACATCCCCCGTCAATAAAATAATTGCATAATCAATGAGAATTTAGATTCATTGTCGAATTATGATTTATTACCTAAATATCTCAAAGATCGTTATGTCTCAAATTTAAAAAAAAATAACACGAAAAGTTTTCCTAGGAGAACATTTCTCCACAGTACATTTGTAGGAAATTTCCATTTATAGAAACTCTTTTTTTCTGACTATTTTTGCAAAATAATCCATGAATTCATTGAATGGGGCATTTTCTCCTGTTTTCTACGACTTCAATATGAATTTGACCATGGCACAGGGTGAATTTGACATGACGGACTAAAGCCATGCAAACGAACATTTGAGTATTTCATTGAATGATCAAAGCTCGATTCCATGCAAGAGGAAAATATTGAAAAGAAAATTATTTGATTATATTAGTTTTAGTATTCCCTTTGATCTCAATTCTTTGAAAAAAAATTTCCTCATCATGCTCAAGCATTGCTTTTTAATTTGATGTTCCATATAACATTAATATGACTAGAATATGTCGACAGAAGTGATTAATTTTCTCTGGTGATTGAAATGGCAATGAGGTAAACTTACGAGCTTCGGTAATCTTGATTAGTGAATAAATGACCAGGATCGGATTTACGGATTTCTTGCTCCCTTGCTGCTTCTGTTAATGATTTAAACATAGTATTCTTCACACTGTGAACCAAAACAAAACATTTAAGTAAATCATTAAATCATAAAGATAAATTCATTTGATTTGGGAAGTGTGGGGTAAAATGGACACTTGTTTTTTCTTTTAAAATGTTAATGACTCGTTCAGTTGTTGATGGAATGCAATATTTTTTTATGCATTTTGTTTCAAGTCATAACTAATAGAGTAGAATTCAAAAGTATCCATTGTATCTTACTCTTCTGCATGTGTTGCAGTAATAAAACGTAATAAGTCGAGGCATACTTTAACAACGACAGCATTTTCTAGATAAAAGGATCTATCGCACACAATGGACTCCCTTTATTATGTGACCAATTGGATGTTTGGCGTTAAGATCTTATCTACAGAAACTGCAGTCTTCACAGTCTCATTATACGATATACAAATTGAATTTTATTAAATTGAACTGTACAAACCCAATTACACATTCGACAGTCTGAATGCCTTAATGTGTTATTTTAGACTTATAAATATTCAATTTGTTGTGTGCAGCTCGACAGGAATTATTTGAGTGTCACATTCAAGAAAAACAAAATCCCCCAATCCGGGCCCAAGTTTGATGGATGTTGTGTCTCTCTTGAATTGCACATACTTGAATTATGCATGTTCATCTCCGCACAGTAAATCAAACATTTACAAGTGTGAATTGTATAACGCAGAATTGGGATGGTAAATTAACATTTTAGTAGGATTAAAAGTGAAGAGCGCATAAATGGGATGTGGCGATTACAATTTCTATACACAAGGTGTTAACACATAGTATCACATGTGCCCAATAAATGAAGGGACTCCATTGTGTGTAATAAGTAATTTTGTGAAGGAAATGCTGGCAAAAATGCAGAAAATTTTATGAAAAAGGATTTCTTGATATTTTCTCTGAACCTATGGATATATTTGCAAAATAATGCATAAAATAAAGAGGGCATTTCTTGCAAAAAAAAATTAAAAGACTACTTGACGTTTACAGAATCGGTCGTCATTAAGATAAGCCGACATATCACGATCTACTACTTAAAAATAACCCTGATTCTTCAACTTACGCTTTTGCTGTGACGTCGACGAGTAAAACAGCTGAAGGAATGAGAACCAGTCCCAACCAGAACACAGGGGATGAAAAGAGCATTCTGTCATTACCAAGCATCACAGCTCCAACATTCAATGCTGGCCAAAAATTACTATAAATAAACAAAGAATTTTTTTAGCCACAATCGATTTGTAAATTGTTCAGTAAAATAGGTTTGTAATTTGTTTACCTATATATCAATATAAACAAGAACCAAAGTATTATCGATCCCCAAGTGGCTAAATGGGTGAACCACGTCCATGAATTTGTTATGAGGCCAGCCTTTCCACAAACAGTAACTACCACATACTGAAAAATGAATATGTCGATGAAATAACCATTGTGAACGACTGCAATGTTTACACATAAATTATTTGTAATACTCACAGTATATACAAAATTTCCTAGTACTATGTAACCTCCATCTCGTCCATTCGACCAAATCACATCATGTTTCAGTGCCAATAATGAAAACCAGTACAGTAGAGACGAGTGAACTAATGCATTTATAATCCAAACCCAAAACACCTAGAATAAAGAACAGTCTATAACGATTAATCCGAAGTTTCTTCCAAAGAAAATGATGAAGAGAATATTACAAGGTTGTATAACAACACTTCATTGACTTATCAAAATAGGAAGTATACAACCCTACATTAGGGTGTTATACAACCGTTCATTGAATTATCTTTACGATCGAATATTATAATTCCTTGATTGTTGGAAATTGCAAAATGAGGTACAGTAAAACAAGCAGATGACAGTGAGCCTGTGATAATGAGCATGTGACTGAAGATTTTCTACTTAGGAATGTATTTATCTTTTTCTCCCATCAATGAATTGTGAATAGTTCAATTTCGGTTGTTTGATGAATTAATATGGGCTGAATAACATGGGTTGAGCAGTTTTGAAGACACTCAGGGAAGATACTCAATGATACGCTTTCAAAAGAGACAAGAATTCTGAACAAGAAAACAAAAGGATTTTTTGTGAAAAACTGAAAAATTGAAATATCTTGAAAACTTTTTATGTACAAATATAAATATTGTATTGATTGAGATGAAAGACAAATATTTTGAAAAAATATTGAAATCAGTTTAGTATTTTTATAGATATTCAAGAAAATAGATTGAGCTACAAATTTGAATATTTCTATCCATTCGGATGAAAAAATGGAAATATCTGAAAAACTTTGTATGAACAGGTGTATATATTTTATTTTAAGTTTGTGCCTTCGGCTTGACCCTTCGGAGATTACCTTTCATATCCTTAGCATGTGTGTGCACCCAAACTAGTCAAATCTCCCTATCAGCGCCATCTAACAGGGTTTAAGGGTACTTTCTGAAAGCCACAAGTGCCTGGCAAGTAGCTCCGCGCGGCGGGCGCGGAGGTTTCTCAGTACGCTTTTATTTTCCGAAGCGTGTGTGTAGCTAAACGTTGTTGTAACGTTCGATAATTTAGAAGCGCTAAAAGTGCTTTGGTTTTATTGATAAATTCAAAGGTGAGTATCTCCTTGTCCTTCTCTTTGAATATTCCTGTTTTCTAGTTTTAGGGTACAACGATGCAGAAATGAAAATTTTTTTTCGGGGTTACGGCGTCGGTTCCGACCGCCATCTTGGCCATAGCCGAGATGACAAATTACCCGTGTCACTGCTCGCATCCTCTCGGGCATACACACACGCGCCGTCAACACTACGTACCGCTGCCTGCAGACATTTTCTCGGGCATGCGATGACAGCTACGGCAGCTGGGGAGTGAGGGGCTAACCTATCTCTTTTCGTAGGGTGGTTGTCACTGCTCGCAGATGATCTCTCGAGCACACAACACCAACCATCAACACTACCATACCGCGGCCTGCAGACATTCTCTCGGGCATGTGATGACATAGCTATGGCAACTGGGGAATGAGGCTTTAACCTCTCTCTTTTCATATGGTCGCTGGGCACTGTTCGCAAGACATGTTCAACCAGCTTGAGGACCGGCTTGAGGACCTAACCTCATTTGTTATTGTCCCACATATGAATCGCTGGTGAGTGAAGTCTTTTTCATCTACGTTTCAGATGTCGGACGAAAGCGACGAAGTCCACTGGATCACGTTGGAAGAGCTGTTCGGGAGGGCAGCCGATACTGAAGAAGATGCTGTGTTGGACCGTTTGAAGAAATCAGCCTCAGATACCCTTCCAGACGGCTGGCTGAAGGGTAGAGTTCAGAATCTCTCCAATAAAGATCTCTTCGGCTCGGAGAATCAGATCGAAACGCTCCAACTGAGAAAAATCGAATTTGCGATTCCCACATTGAAGATTGCAAAGGCTTTCGCTCACACGGCCTCAAGCCTAAGCGAAGAGTCTTTCATGAAGTGTAAGACCTCCATGTTATGCTGGCCCTTTTCTAGGGCTCTAATCACAAGCCCTCCAGTCTTACTCAATAAAATTCGTGGTTCGGTAATTGAGGCTCCGCTGTTTGTACACTCATTGAAACCAGTGAGACATCTTTTCACCTCCTGGACTGTCGCAGCTAGGGAGCTGGATCAAGATGCGAAGTCTGAGGAAGTGGAAGAGGAGGAAGACGAACCTCCAGTTAAGAGATCGTGCCTAAAGGCCCTGGGTACCTCCCTACAGAATCAAATGACCAACTTGTTTGGGGCAATAATGGAGAGAATAGATGAGATGTCCCAGCAGTCCCACCAATCTAGGGAGGGGTCTTCATCGGACGAGTCAGAGGAGGAAGAGGAAGAGTTTGATTCGGGAGAGAACCAAGGGTTTGACGAATTGAAAGCAACAGAATCAGCACAATCACTCCTGTCTTGGGAACCAGTGGTGAAGGAGTCTGAACCCCAAATACCAGAACCGAAACCATCAATTAGAGCTCAAGGCGTCAAGTGTCAGAAGCTGGGTTCGACATCGTGAAATAAGATACGATACAAGGAGTTGCAGAAGAAGCTGGGGGCGTCACCTGTCTTTAATACACTCAAGGTGAATAGTGAGTTGTCATCCATGACCTCACCATCCATCAGTAACTCCATTCTTACCAAAGCTGAGTTAATGACTGGAACCTTAACACATGGCCTGTTATTACAAAGAGAGAGTTTATCAGAAGCTTTCAATGTGCTGGTGGGAAGGCACCCACAAGTTCTGGGGGACGTCAAGGAACTGTTCCTCGGGGAGTCGGCGGTGAGAACCGTCTCGGAGGATTTACTGCATTACACGTGTGGCAGAAGAGCAGAGTTGATCGAGCTGAGAAGAGGCTCCTTCAAGCCGACAGAACCCCATCAGGCTGTTATGCTGAGTGCAATTCCCCCGTCTGAATCACATTTGTTCGACGAGAAACTACTCTCGGAATTCCTGAGTCAGCAGGGTGAAGTCAGGAAGGTT
Organism: Diachasma alloeum; assembly: GCF_001412515.2. Taxonomy (NCBI): domain Eukaryota; kingdom Metazoa; phylum Arthropoda; class Insecta; order Hymenoptera; family Braconidae; genus Diachasma; species Diachasma alloeum. The sequence goes on from NW_021680979.1 coordinate 71,901, forward strand.
TTTCCTCAGACGACAAAACCCACTCAGTTCAAAGAGCCCAATCTTTTTCGTCCCAAAACTCATTCCAACTCCGAAAACACCCCTCGCCCACGAACTTCAAAGCCCAAGTCGTCCTCGTACTCAACCTCTCGATCCTCTTACCCAGCCTCTCGAAAACACGATTCGAAGACACCAAGAAACTTCCCCAAGGGTGGAGGTTCAAAGAAGCAACAGCATCGATCTCGAAGAGTATGACTATGCGTTCAAGGGAGGTCAGTTGGGTCGGTTCATTCCTCGGTGGGTAGAAGCCGGAGCACCGAAGCACATCTTAAAGGTCTTGAAAGGATACACGATCCCTTTCATAAAGAAACCACCCACCGTACCTCTCTCAAGGTTAAACATTCAAAAATATGCTACCAAGATTACTCTACAAATGACAACAGAAATCAGATCTATGCTTCATCAGGGGGTTTTGGAGACGGCGAATTGGGACTCGGGCTTTTTGTCACCAATGTTCCTAATCCCAAAATCAGAAGGAAAATTCCGACAAATTTTCAATCTACGTTGTCTAAACGACTACTTACATCCCCCAAAGTTCCGCCTCATAAACCAACGCAAGGTACCAGCATTTCTCCAGAGGAACGACTATCTAGCAAAGATAGATCTGTCACAAGCCTATCTGCATGTCCCCATAAAACAATCCCATCGAAGGGACCTCTGTCTGTCATACATGGATCAGCTGTACAACATAACCTGTCTTCCATTCGGTCTCTCAACTGCCCCAGTAGCATTCTCCAGAATAACCAACTGGCTGGCAGATACCCTTCGAGAAAGAGGAATGAGAGTTCTGGTGTATCTGGACGATTTTCTATTGGCCCATCAGGACGCCCAGGAGCTTCAAAACCAGATTGTATTCGTGATAGACTTCCTTCGCTCACTAGGATGGATGGTCAATGTCCAGAAGTCCATCATAACACCGACACACAGAATCGAGTTCTTGGGCATTATTTGGGACACCAGTCTCAACGAGATGGTCCTTCCCGACGACAAAAAGGAGCGGATCTTGAATCTCCTGGGGAGGTGGTTAAAACAAAATTCCTGGAGCTGGAAATCAGCAACATCCTTGCTAGGAATGCTGAATTTCGCCTGGATGGTCACCCCCCTGGGACGACTCTTTTCTCGACAGCTTCAACGAGGCACTCACCGATTATCAAGAACGTCCCCAGAGACCCAATTTCCTCTCCTCGAATTGAGCCGTATCGAATGCTTATGGTGGGAAACCAACATCCACCGAACACGAGCCATCTTCCAACCGGAACCAGACATCTTCTTGTCAACAGATGCCTCACAGACAGGTTGGGGCTTTCAGCTGGACGGGGTTCACTCAGCAGGAGTGTGGACCTCGAACCAGATCGAGTGGCACATCAACCGCAAGGAACTGTACACAGGTCTTCTAGCGATTCAGAATCACAAAGACCAGCTCCGGGGCAGATCAGTCATGCTGCAGTCGGACAACAAGACGACCCTGGCGTATATCAGAAATCAAGGGGGGACTCGGTCTCTAGTTCTCCTGAATCTAGTAAAGGATCTCTTGCTTCTCCTGGACCAGTACTGCATACATCTAGTCCCCTTCTTCCTACCCGGGAGTTACAATACAGTTGCAGACAGACTTTCCAGGAATCTACCACTGCCGGATTGGCATTTGAGCAACGAGATCCTCCAGAGGATCTTTCAGAAGTGGGGAACTCCGGAGATCGATCTCTTCGCCACATCTCGATCCAAGATAGTCCCTGTGTATGTCTCGATGGAAGTAAACGACCCAGAAGCGTTATTCACCAATGCCTTCAGCAGACCTTGGAGGGTGAGGTTAGCTTGGATATTTCCACCACCTCCATCGATCCCCAAAGTCCTCCACCATCTGAATGTAGCGTCGGGGACCTTCCTGCTGGTTGTCCCAAGATGGGAGAAGACGTTTTGGAGGGGAGATCTGAAACACAGGAGCCTAGCTGCCCCATTCCAACTGTTCAACCTGGAGAGCCACCTGGTGGACCTAGCAACGGGGCTTCCCCCCCAAGACGTCAGAGGGCTCTCTTTAGAGGTTTGGAAGGTACGGGGTGGAGTAACCGGATAAACGGTTTATCTGATCCTGAGATTAGTCTTCTGGGCGCGGCCTGGAAGGAATCCTCTTGGAGAACCTATTCTTCAGTCTGGCATCAATGGTTGTCTTGGTGTAAATCGAGAGGCATACCGTCTGATAATTCCGAGGCTCATCACTTGGTCTCTTACTTAAGCTTCGTGTTTTACGAGAAGAAATTGGCCTACAGTTCGATTCTCACTCAAAAGTCGGTAGTCTGCTCGCTGAGTGGGACAGGTGAGGTTAGTTTGAGCTCGAATCCTTTGGTCAGATCCTTATTGAAAGCAATCGGCGTTCAAAAGGCTAAACAAACGAAACCAACCAAGAAGACCATTTGGGATGTGAAGACCTTGACAGATTGGATGTCGACTCACCCTCCGAAGGAAGATAGTATTTTTCAAGTATCCCGATTCGTGTCTCTCCAATTGCTCTTGGCTTCGGGAAGAAGAATTCACGATCTTACTCTTCTATCGATTGACTCAGACTTCTGCAGTATTCTGGAGAATGAGGTTGTCTTCTGGCCGGAGTTTGGTTCGAAGACAGACAGAGCGGACTCACGTCAATCTGGTTGGCAGATCACGGGCTCACAAGATCCAATTTTTAACATGGTTAAATGGATAAACCTGCTTATGGTCCTATCAGCTGAGAGGCGAAAGGCTCGTCATCATCTGACATCTCTGTTCATCACAACAAGAGGAGAAGTCAAGACAGCATCCAGGTCTGTGATTGCGGGATGGGTCGACACAGCTTTCAAGCAGGCAGGAATTAAGGCGAGCGCAGGTTCAACTAGATCAGCAGTAGCATCTAAGAATTTTCAAAACAAGATGGGCATGGACGAGTTACTCGCGAGGGGTAACTGGAAAGGAGAGAACAACTTCTTCAAACACTATTGGAAGGAGATTGATAAACCTAAGACATCTGATGAAAATATTTCTCTTGTTAAAAGTTTTAAGCCAGTATAATTCTGGTATCTTCTATAGTTTATTTTCAATAAATAGTATAGTTCAATAATTGAACCAAAGAGTCCTCTTGCAAAGACCTGTATGACAGTGTCTAAGTGCCATTCAAATACTTATTATATTTCAATGTTTGCCAAAGCGAAATAAATGGTTTCACATTCAACCTTTGGAGTCACAGTACATCTTTCAAGTGCCGGCAGATTACAAACATCTCTCCGAAGGGTCAAGCCGAAGGCACAGACTTAAAATAGGACCGTTTTCCACCCCGTAGGGAAGAAAACGTATATTTTAGGTCTTGCCGAGNCAGACTTCTGCAGTATTCTGGAGAATGAGGTTGTCTTCTGGCCGGAGTTTGGTTCGAAGACAGACAGAGCGGACTCACGTCAATCTGGTTGGCAGATCACGGGCTCACAAGATCCAATTTTTAACATGGTTAAATGGATAAACCTGCTTATGGTCCTATCAGCTGAGAGGCGAAAGGCTCGTCATCATCTGACATCTCTGTTCATCACAACAAGAGGAGAAGTCAAGACAGCATCCAGGTCTGTGATTGCGGGATGGGTCGACACAGCTTTCAAGCAGGCAGGAATTAAGGCGAGCGCAGGTTCAACTAGATCAGCAGTAGCATCTAAGAATTTTCAAAACAAGATGGGCATGGACGAGTTACTCGCGAGGGGTAACTGGAAAGGAGAGAACAACTTCTTCAAACACTATTGGAAGGAGATTGATAAACCTAAGACATCTGATGAAAATATTTCTCTTATTAAAAGTTTTAAGCCAGTATAATTCTGGTATCTTCTATAGTTTATTTTCAATAAGTAGTATAGTTCAATAATTGAACCAAAGAGTCCTCTTGCAAAGACCTGTATGACAGTGTCTAAGTGCCATTCAAATACTTATTATATTTCAATGTTTGCCAAAGCGAAATAAATGGTTTCACATTCAACCTTTGGAGTCACAGTACATCTTTCAAGTGCCGGCAGATTACAAACATCTCTCCGAAGGGTCAAGCCGAAGGCACAGACTTAAAATAGGACCGTTTTCCACCCCGTAGGGAAGAAAACGTATATTTTAGGTCTTGCCGAGGCTTGACCCTAGTAAGGGCTTGCCGTCATTCGGAGAAGCTACTGAGAAACCTCCGCGCCCGCCGCGCGGAGCTACTTGCCAGGCACTTGTGGCTTTCAGAAAGTACCCTTAAACCCTGTTAGATGGCGCTGATAGGGAGATTTGACTAGTTTGGGTGCACACACATGCTAAGGATATGAAAGGTAATCTCCGAAGGGTCAAGCCTCGGCAAGACCTAAAATATACGTTTTCTTCCCTACGGGGTGGAAAACGGTCCTATTTTTTAGAAAAATATAAAAAATATGGCCAGTACTCAATCATTATACAAATCGCAATAAGTAGTTTTTTACGAAGATTAAATAAGTAGGTACACTGAAAAAAAAAATGGTTTCCAAATATTCATTGACTTGAAAGAAGTATTAATTTTTTCAATACCGTATTTCTCCAGTCGAGGCATTCTCAGGCAATTCTCATTAGGATTCAATTATGACAATGATATAAATTATATTAATAAGAAATTTAGGAAAAATGAATAATCATTGAAGGATTTCATCCAAAGTGATATGCAACATAGTCAGTCTCTAGAGCAACATGATTGTTATAATTGAAACCTGATCAGGCTCGCCTGGGAATGACTCGATTGGAGAAATACGATTTAAAAACAAAAATGTTTCTCTCAAGTAAAGGAACCCATGATAAACACGAATTAATCAATCAATTATTCCATTTACCTTAATATTAAATGTAGATTCGTTTGTGTTCTTGGCAGCATATAATCTCGGATGTGCAAGATGCGTTTCAGCCGAGCACACCTTATCAAATAGTCCCATAGCAAGAGGTGGTGCAGCTGTGAATACGACATTGTAAAGTCCAATGCTCCACCTCTCGAAAAGAATCTGACCGGACCAGCCGGAGTAAATGGCGAACCACAGTTCGATAACATATAAACAAATATTCTTATAGAAAGAATACAAAATGAGTTTGCACATTCTGCTGTAATTCCAGGAGCCATGGACGAAGAGCAGTCTCTTGAGGAACCTGAACTGGGCAATGGAGTAGTCAGAAGCGCAGGCTGCTTGGAGTCCCTCGACCCCAGAAATTCCCACTCCAATGTGAGCCTTCTGAATCATTGCAACGTCATTGGCTCCATCGCCAATAGCCAACGTGACAGCTTTGGTATTGCTCGTCACAAGGTCCACCACCTCTGCCTTCTGCATCGGAGAGACTCGACAGCATATCACGACCTTGCAGGATGTGCAAAGATCCAGAAAATCGCTCCTCAAATCGCAGGAGAGTGCATACTTCAGGCTATTTCCATCGATAACCAGTCCAACATCGTTCTGACATCTCAGGTCCGGCCCAAAGTCCGAACAGTGCTGGACGATTACGTCCCTTGTTTTGTCCAATGAACTCTCGTTTACGATTATCAATGGCATAGACTGGGTAATTAATTTACAGGAGTAACCGATGTTAATGGCGGTCTCCTGTTTGTCTCCTGTCAAGACCCAGACGTTGATGTCAGCTTCGATGAGGGCTTGTAGAGTCTCAGGGACCTTAGAAGAACAAAAAAATCGTTATTTTTTTAGTTTGATTTGATTTGATATGATAATCCTGGGTTGAAGTGGTGGAATGAAAGAAATTGATCTACGGTGCTATCGTAATTTGGAAATTATGTGAAGGGTGGATAGTTTTAACATAAAATGTTGTAACAAGATTTTCTCGTTACGGGTTGAAATCCCCTTAAAAAGATACGTGAACTCTAACATTGAGACATGAGGCGACATCTAGAGGCGGCTGAAGAAAGCCGCGACTAGATGAACTGAGCGACAAACCGATGAAAGACCTAAGGCATAGCGGTTATGGGTGAAACCGCGACCCCTGGAGGTCTGGAGGACGTTACTAGACTATCGCTATTTTGGAATTCGCCCAGCATGTGCTAGGGGAAAAGGGGCCGACGTACAGGCTGTCCAACTGGGCGATTCCATAGGCTATGTCAGAGTAGACTAGGGACCAACGGCCAGGTGAGAGGACTGGTGCCCCCGGGATCCCGTCGGGTTGATTGGTGGGGATAGGGTAACGGAATGACCTATCGTCGCTGAGATATCCA
>NW_021680979.1:83501-153768 GCF_001412515.2 Diachasma alloeum
GAGGAGTCCCGGCTGATTCGCATTTAATTCTGAAAACCCTCCCGAGTCGAAATACTCGGGAGGCGAAAGCCTACTGAGAGAGTGAAAAACCCTCCAGGATGAGAGTAAATTCACTTTACATGGATGATTAGGCCGTGAGGCTTAATATCCAGCCTGAAATAGTGGCTGGTGACGTTTGGCATAAGATACTCCTGGTGGACCTCGCCCACTCTACCGTGTCACACTGATGCTAGCTGGGCAACCCTTTGCCCGGCCACAGAAGTACTTTGAGTGGACGAGTTTGCCTCAGAGGCCGGTTTTCGTCGAACCTCCCGTGAAGGTTCGGCTGGCGCCCGACTATTGAGCGATAGAGACGGCTAAAAAGTAGTTTGGATTTTTCCTGGGTGACCAACCCGGGAAAATATCCTTACAATGTATAATTGAACCATTGATAGTGTCAAAAATGTATGATTGCACCATTGATAGTATTGATTAGAATTTGAAAGGATTCTTTAACATCTCTAGACCGGTGGTACGGAAAATCTTTTGCCAGCAAGTAAAGAGTTGGCAGGACATTTTGTTTCTCGAGATGGAAGAAAGTCAAATGTTGCGAAACATTGCACTGCGGAAATTAACTTAACATTAATGTATAATTGAATATTATTTGTAGGGAATGTCAACTGTAAAATGGATCTCTTGACTTCTTTTGCTAATAAAACTCTTTCTGAGATAATTGTGTGAATTGAAGTGATAAATGAAACTCAGATAAGACCAGAAAAGTAGATTCACAAAGTATTTATAAATATTTGAAAGTAAAACAAAATAAAAGATTATTAAAATACCTTCGGAGAAAATTTTATGGACTACAGGGAAAGTTTCTTCATATTTTTTTGGGAAAACCAACTATAGGGATATTAGTCGAATATATTGCGGGCCGGGGGCACCCACTTCAGTTATCTGAATTGTCAAACAGGAACAAAATTCACCCTAGAGTTTGAATAGCCAACACAGCCCGTATTTTTAGTAATCGGCTAAAAGGTTCTGGAGGGGATCTTTCTTTGAAATCAATTTTTGCAAAACAGCTTACACTCCATATATTTTTTCATGTATAGAACCCATCGTTGGCATATTTAAGTGATTTATAAATTTTTCATCTCTTGACGCACTTCAAATTGTCTTGAACCGTCTATCTATTGGTCTGGCTATTCTACTATTATTGTTTTTACAATCAAATACATTTCTTATCACCATACCTGATCCTGCAAATGATCCTCAATAGCCGTGGCCCCCAGCAGATTGAGCTTCGACTCAATTAACGAAGCAGCATCCTCCAGTTTCGCCTCTCTATCCGTCATCGTCACTTCAGCTTTATGATAAATCTCCCTCCACCAGTTGTACCTGTTCTCAGGAATATCTGCAGAAGCAAAACATAAGGTTCTCAATCCCTCCGTAGCAAATGCCTCCAGATGATCCAACGTCGCTTGCCTGAAGTCATCATCCCCATCGAAATCACCAGCATCCCCAGCCCTCGAAGCTAATCTCTCATAAATGACAGAATCCGCGCCTTTACAGAATATTTTAATCTGCCCTTCAGGTGTCCTGACTATCACCGACATTCTCTTCCTCGCAGACGTAAACTCAATGACATTGAGAATCTCATAGCGATATCTTTCCCCCAGTGCTTCTATCTCCACATAACTCGGGGTTCTCGTATCGAAGATGTAACCAAAGACGCGCGCCCCATCCACAAGAGCTCTTTCATCTGGAGAGGCTGCATGATAGATGATATGCCCATTCACTCGCTCAGGAATCACAGTATGACAGACGGACAACATCACCATGAACTCGTGAATGATCTCGGCATGGTTGGACTTTTTTTTATCATTCGATCTGGGATTATTTGCATCCCCTCTCCCCTCGATAATGTCCCGAATCAGATCACTGTCGGGTTCTCCAGAGCCTCCAGGAGCTGCAGGACTGGGTAAATCATAAATTCGTCCTGCCACTGAACATCTCTTGAACTCCATGACATTCCTCGTTAATGTTCCAGTCTTATCAGTGAATACGTAATTCACCATTCCTAGCTCTTCGTTCAGATTGCTGGTTCTGGCCATTGCTGGAGTGTCTGTCTCGGCGTGGTACATCTCAATGTCCATGTTGATGAAGGTTGCTTGAATGAACCTTACGACTTCGAGAGTCACTTGGAGGGAAATTGGGATCAGGTTGTTGAAGAGGATGATGAATGTGAGGAGATTGAAGGCGAAGTTCTTAGTCATTCCTGTCATGTTCTCTAGGCCCAAGTACCTGTGGGATTTTCAACGTAAGAAACCCTTTCAGGGATTAATGGGTTAACTATTTTTGAAGGTATTATCTCACTGCTACTACTATGTTCTACTTAGAGAATGGGACATCACAAATATTCCTAAGAAGTTGAAAACCATCTAGATAAAAGGATGTTTCAGACACAAACAGTCTCTGCTCGTCAAAAACTTTTAATTTGAAAAGTTCTCAAGTTGATCAAATTGAATATGAATAGCATTCGATGTAGGTAATAATAGAGAGTAAAATAATTGTTTCACTGCTTGCTGAATACAATCGTTAGAATTGTTGAAAGGAATGTAAGCCTAGTAGTGAAATAGTGATGTGAGAGGAGTCAACTTGGCCTCGAAAGTGAATTGACTATTTTTTTTCACCATTCAATTTTAAAAAATTTCATCAATTGCAGTGGATACTTGATTTTGGAAAAATTAAATTAATTGACACTAGAGATTATTTTATACTATATTATTCTATTTTATTTTTTTCGCCTTTTCCACCTTCAGGATTAGATTAAGTTAATTCGATTCATTCTTATTCTTGATATATATATTTTTGACAACTGTAAAACTGCATCTTTTCGAATAATGAAAGGATACCCATCAATTCGATTTCTATCCTAGTTTTTTGATAGAGTGATGAATGTAAAATGGCATTGCATAGCAAAAATCCCAAATTGGAGATTGAAAATTTTTAAAAAGTGATAATCGGCTAGGAAATGGAAATTTTTTTTTTCTCATGTGTGTGTGGAAACTTGGAATTACTGTCTTTTTCTGCAAATACGGAAAGGATGTGAATATTTTCAAGTTTTATGATCTCATTTTAACGAGAAGAACTGAAAAATACAAAATAACGTGGGCGGAAAGAAATAAAAAATTCAAATTTTCGATGTCTCCGGAAAGTTTTAAAATCGATATAATTTTTCGAATAATGAAAGAATACCCACAAATTCGGTTTCTATCCTTGTATCCTGGTTTCGATAGAATAAATAGAATAAACAACAAAAATTAAGAATTGGAGACTAAAAATTTTGTCCTATTATTATTATGTAATAATAATCAGTGTAGTATCAGATAGTCGATACATAATTTCCCGGAATTTATTGTGACTTTGTACTGAGAGAAAAACGGATATTTACGATGAAGTTTATTGTTCCAAGAATGGTCCAATGCGCCTCAATCTTTTAGGGGTCTCCTCAGTACTATATATTTAGGAGAAACATCGCGAAAAAGCTTAGTTCATTTTTCTGATTTTCGATAACGGATACCTCGAAAATGGAGTCGTTCAAATTCTTTAAATTTAGAGCATCGTTTTTTAATATACCCAAAAGCAGATTATTTAAGAGGATGATCCCAATTATAAAGTACTAAAGAACCCAAGGATAAGCAAATTTAAATAGAAGAAGATGGGGCATAGTTAAACGTTTGTCACCCAGACACAAACACCTAAACATAAATTACGTTTAAGAAATTGTTTTTTACACTTTCTGAAGCATATTTTGCGCTTGAAGTTGAAGCGTAAATTAGACTAAAAATCGCCGTAAATTAGGCTTATGTAAACGTAAATTACGATTATTTCTTCCGTTTTTTACGTTTACTCATTGCTAATTCACGATGAAGGAAAAAAAGTTATTTCAAGCGTAAAATACGATGTTTTTTCGTAAGTTACGCATAAGTAAATCGTAAAATACGTTCCTAGTAAGATCGTCATTCACGATTTCTTAAGCGTGAAAAATGCTTGATGAAACGTAAAAAACGCTTTGTTTGGGCGTAATTTACGTTTTTATTTTGTCCGTAAAATCCGCCTTTTTGAAACCTAAATTCTAATTCTCATGACGGAAAAAAGCCACCAGACATCATATTGGCGATAAGCGTGAATTACGTTTAGTGTTAGAAATCCGACCCACATTTCTATAAGAATCGATTCGAATTAGCCAAAACTAACAAATATGGTCGGTCATTCAAGATCGTGAAAATTCCGGAATTCCGAACTTGACCGAGGGGCCGACTGGCGAACGCTATCAAATCTGAAAAGTCAGTAATAAACCGTACTCGTAACTGAACCCACGTCGTTCGTTATCATCAAAATCACGCAGAAAGTCAGCACGGAAATCAACAACTATTACCGAACGTTATCATCTGAAATAAACATACAGTCCACTAAATAATCGAAGCTCAACAAAATAACGAAAACTCAACTATTGTAAATAGTGTAAATATCCTCACATTATATTAAATTCAATCAGAAAAAACAACGCGAGTTTAATAATTTCAAACACCACCCGACCCCGGCCATCATTAATAGAAATTAACATCCTATTTGTAACATTTAGCAAAACGTAATTTACGTTTAGGTTTTTCGATGTGTCGGCTCCAAATCCCAATATAAGGGACAGTGGGATAAAACGGCCCCTTTTGACTTTTTTTGTGATACTCATAACTCAGAAACAAATTCATTAATTGAGATCAGTCTAGACTCATTCTAAAGGGGAAGAAGTGTAGTTTCCATGGAAAACAAAATTATTTCATTTTATTTAAAATTGAATGAGCTGTGAACATTTTTGAAAAATCAAAAGGGGCCGTTTTACCCCACTCTCCCCTATCTGTTTATATACAGAGATATCAAGATAGAGTCTGTCACGAACGCTTCACTTTACGCCATTCACCCCTAATTATATCATCATTAATTCATAAAATCTCCATGAATATTAAAATCAGTAATATTATCCACTATTTTTGTAATGGTAATATTCTTCAAACCATTTTTCATTAATTTGATAATCAATAATATCCTTCAGACAATTCTCATTCCTTCCACACTGAATAATATTCTTCAGAACAATTTTCATTGCTTAGGTTTTTAGTAATATTTTCAACTATCATTACTGAAATAATATTTTCTGCACATCCCCAGAAGAAACCCCTCAATTAGTCTTATCCAAATAGATTTTTTCTTTTTCTCTCCGTGTCAACTCTGATTATCAAGAGCTTGAGAACTCGACAACGTATTGGTATTTTTTAGATATTTCAAACATCCCATTGTTTTTAGCCGCTATTGAGAGTGAATAACATGGTAAGCTATCATTTATTTTGGAAACTAGGGGGCTACGTTCCCTGTTTGTTCCACTCGCCAATCCCCATATGATTCCCATGATCCTTATTCTGACCCTTGTTAGACTTTATTATTGTGACCCTTAGTTAGACCTTTAATCGGACTCTTGTGAGTCTTAATCTTGTGACCCTTAATCTGACCCTCGTGACCCTTAATCTGATCCTTGTGACCCTTATTGAGACCCTTAATCTGACCCTTGTTACCCTTATTTTCACCCTTGATCTGACCCTCATGACCCTTAATCTGACCTTTATGCCACTTGTTCTAACCGTCATGATTCTTATTTTGACCCTGATGAGCCTTATTTTGACCCTTGTGACCCATAATTTTGGAGTCTTAATTTCGAGTACCAAATTTTCATCACCAGAAGTCGATTTGGATTTTTATAGTATCGAAAAATTGCATGCAAAAAGATTAATTTAATTACATACCACAGGCCGCCTTCATTGGCATTCGTCCACAGTACGTTAAAAATGGCGGACACAAAGCACAGCAGTAGAAGGATGAAAAAGAGCATCAGCACTTGGGTGTTCGTGAGACGATCCAAAGTAGATCGTTTCAGTGGAGCTGTTGTCGTGTTGTTCTGCATGAGTTTCGTGTCGTGGCCTGTGTAGACAACCACCCCAAAGGCCCACCGCGTGTTTCTGAGAATTGCACCACGCAGGAGGAGTTGGTCTGGGCCCAGTGCAACATGCTGCTTGTTTGTTTCACGAAGAACACCCATGAATTCGTAGAGGTGACGGTTCGGGGGCTCACACTGGATGTTCGCCTTGAAGTTCATGAGCTCCACTGTGTCCAGCAGCATTGCTATCTCGGGGTGCGCCTGGCGGATCTTGAGGTTCGTCTCACCATCGAGGTTGGCGGTTTCTATGAAGGACATTCCCTGGGGCTCGGATGACGAAAGGAGGATCAAATCTGCTGGGAAGAAATTGTTGTTGTGCACTTTTACGACGTCACCTACGGCCACCGATCTCCACTGGATCCACTGCCATTTACCGTCTCGCAAAACTTCTACCTCACGCATATTTATCTCGTCATCTGCTCTGTGCCTTTTCTGTAATGAGACGTATTGCAATTAATTCAGGTAAAATAGCCCGAGAAATGTTTCTGAAAGAATCGAGAGTTTGTTTTAAATATTTTAAGAATAATTTTTCTGCCTATTTTACATGAATGGCGCAAATTTTTATATTAAATCAAACGAAATTAGCTGTGTAGGAGTCGAAATTCAAAAAAATAATTCGTAATTGCTACAATACACATTTTTTCAAAAATTTTGAAAAAAAACTCTGTAGCGATGGTCAATGCATGAGAAATCTCACTCCAATAGCCCCCGACTTTAAAAATTCATAGTATTCTCCCCTTAATCGGATTATGAAACTGGAAAACAGAATTTCTGCAGGTATTTCGTGAACCACAAAATTTATCAGGGTTGTCAAGAGAGCATCTTTGTAGAATCTATTTACTGCAATTTCATACATGCAATATATTGTGTTACAAACGCAAATAGTTGTGCTTTCTCGCAAATGGTTGACATCTATTGAGTTTCCTGTTCGCAGCAGTAGTGAGGGTAAAGTGATTGTTTTTGTGTCCTCTAAAATTTAAGCACACTAAACCACCACGAACAATGAACTTTTCAAACAGGTATTACAAGAAAAAAGATGGTTTTTGATTAATTGTTGAGGTGAGATTGAGAAAGGGATGTACATTGAGGGGAGAAATCATTTTATCAATTGCAATTTGTTGGAATCAACAGTACACTCAGAGAAAAACGAACAAGTTCTCAAACAAGTCTTGTTTGAGCCAACAAAATCGTTAGTTGAAAATTACCAAAAAAATAATTGTTTGGTTCGAATAGGAAAGTCTTAAACATGAATAATTGCTTTGCTTTCAACAACAATGAAATATTTAGCTCAAGAGGCGGATCATTCATACAAGGCGGTGGGGAATAATACTGTTTGGAACAACAAAATTCATTTTCATATTATTGACTTTGTGATTCACTGCCCCTAAAATCAAATTTTAAGCTTGATTAATTATGCTGTTACGAAGGAAAGAAATGGCTTTAGAAGAAAATAGACGTCCTTTTCTGTTACCTGACAAAACTTCCAAATAAAAAAGTCTTATGATTGTTTTTTGGTATGTGTCGACCGACCAATCATGGAATAGAACCATTGTGCACATCGGCCACATTGGCTGTTTCCAAATTCGAAAAAGTGGAAATCACTACGAAAATAGCAGGTTTCGATACGAGTCCGTAAAACTGTTTCTTAACCAAACATCAGAGAATGCTGTTCTCACGAGTGTCGAACTCTATTTTTCATCACAACGTGCGAAAAGTGATGAAATTTCGCGTTACGCACAAGTGATGAAAAATATCGTTCATAACTAGTGTCACGGGGTTTTTCACCCGCGTAATCGCAGGAGGTCTTTTACTTCTCACGAGTAAAAAAACCTCGGAACCCGCCATATAATTTACTATTGCACAATGGAAATTTTTCATCGCAGGACACTTCAAATGCCTAGCACAAATTTCAAAAATTAGATGATCATCAACCTGCTAATTTTCCTTTGTAATACCTAATGGAAAGCTCACTTTTCGGGAAGGTATAGTGTCCGTGAAGTGCTTGTTTCCCGCACGATGTGCGTAAAGTTCAAAGGTATTGCGTACTGTGAATCCTCTTCGTAAAGTTTTGCTTTAGGTACCCGAAATCCACTTTTATGCCACTCATGCCTGAAACCGGCTGAATTAGACACGAGACGCGAAGCGTCGAGACATAAAATTTTGTTCAGTACTTGTTGGGAAATTTCGTCCTTCACGTGTGTGGTTACATCACTCGCCTTTGGCTCATGCTGTAAAGCCCACACCCGTTAAAGACGATATTGCCCCACATGTACTGAAATATACTATTCCTCAACTTGAGTTTTACGCCCCAAAAAGTATAACTTTACGTACAGTCAACATAATATACTATTTCGAAGCAATACTTAGAGTGAATGCACATGGAAAACATAATCCATCCGGAGACGCATTCGTATAACCAATCAAACTGCAAGTTTTTTCAGACAATTTTATTTGCTCGATTTTGATTGATTATGGGAGTGCATCTCTGCGGGGCTTCTATTCCATGGGCATTCGCCCTGATATGAGATTTTTCTTCACTACCAGTGTATGACTCATTTTCTCCCTATTTCAATTATTTTGTTCGTCTTCACTCAAGTACATGACATAAATGGAGAATAATGCATGTGTGATTGTCCCGCTATTTTAATCAACTTCTCAATATCTGCATGTTTGAGATTCTTATGAAATAATGTACATGTTGTTCTAGAATTCCCTCCTTCCCGACATCCATACATTATTGGACTTCATAGATTGGAAAATTTACATATCTATTTTTCGATAGGAAATTTCTATGGGAATAGAGTGATGGAATGAGGAAAAGCAATTCAATGCAGCGGAGAAAGATCGAATGTGTGGGGAAAATAGTATATGGAGGGAATGCTCGGATCCAAGAGGAAAAGCGTGATGTGATGCTGAATCAAATAAAGGGGTGAATACGTGAGACATCAAACAGAATATTGCGAAGGAAATGGACCGAAAAATCAAGTATGAAAGTATGTTAGCACAAAGGGAAGGGAGAACGATAATAATAAAATCTGTAGTAAAATGACAAAAGGGCAAAATGGTAAAGTCATAAAATCCGGTGCCAAATTGCAGTATGAGAAGTTTTTGAGTTTATTTTAGTACTCATTCGTTTCATCAGTGGACTATCTCGGTAATGCCAGTACTGCCGGGAGGAATCATCAATGGTACATTAATGTACTCGCTGGGGAATAGAATTTTGTAGGAATGTTAAGATTACTAATCGTGCTGGAGGCGAGTCTGTAATCTCATTCATTAAAAATGCTATCTTCCAACGAATGTTTCATAACAGTCACGATACACCGTGGAGGGAAGGCGTGCCGTCTCGTACATAGTGTCGTAAAAAAACTTATTGTACAGAGTTTTATGTACACAAGAGCTCTCCCGACGTTTCCCGCGGGACGAATTAGTCCCAAAGAAGTTTGCGAAAGCATCTCGATCTATTTGTTTTACTCATTTGTCATCAAATTATATTTACGATGAAGGATTTTATGGGGAATCTTGCGGCAAATTTCATGGGCTATAAAACATACTTTTTGAAATTTTTCTCTGAACCCACTGATTTCAGAGATATTCGCAGAAAAATTTGAATTCTGTTCTAATATTCGTTTCACTACTAACGTATTAGTTATAAAATAATCTCGGTGGAGAGAGATTCCGGAAGAAACCATCAGAACACCTTTTTTGCTGATAAATACTCCTCCCTTTTGAGATTCATCTTTATTCTCTTAAAGCCATTCATTCAAGAGATATTGTTGCCGAAAAAATGTAGTGAAACAATTTATGGTCATTGTCAAGGGCTCTGCTTGGCTTAGAGTTGCTTGAGTTATGTAGTCAGCTGAATAGTTCAATTACTCATAATTGTCACGTACTCATACTCAATGAATTTTGGAAATAGTTTAACTACTCATTGATTACTTCAGCAGTCTGATGAAACAAAAATCATTAGAGAAATGACATACTTATAACAATTTAATTAGCATTGTAATTATTTTTCCAACATTCCTTCATCTTCTACTACATTGTTTTAGTATTTGTCATTGGTGTAATGTACAGAAAACTATAGCGAAAGTCAAAATGCTTCGATATTTACCATTCAAATTATTAATGTTGTGGTCCACCTACATTATTTTTTAATATAAAAAAGAAATTCATTATTTTATATCCGATTATCCAAATAATCGTCAATCTTCCTAACTCAATTACTGATTAATGAATAATTCGAAATTTGACCATTTAAATTGATGATTACTTTAATAATTAAAATTTAAGAGTGATATTAACTAATTGACTACTTAATAATTCAACAGTCATTATAATTTATGGATATGGCTATCCCTGGCGACGAATAGTGAAGTTTTCTCGGTTGGCCCGGGAAAATTTACTAAACGTGAAGGTAATTTGTGCCGAAACTGTAAAATTGACCCTGCATTCCATCAAAAATTATCCCAGTGAACGTGAATGATTGCTCAATATTGGGTATAACTTTTCTGTAACCGAATGATTTTTTAGAGAACGCGTTCGGTAAAATTTCACTTCCATTCGTCCCTATGACCTTCAGATGGGTGGAAGAAAAAAAATATCCTACCGATGTGGGAAATTTACTGTACAGGAGAATAATTTTTACATCCACAGATTATTAGTTATTATTTTATCGAACGAATCGTAATATATCGTCCACCAACAGGTATTTTTTAATTGAATTACATTTCGCTCCACGATTACCTTTCGTATAGTAAAATTGGCCAGGATTTTCTAGGTAATTTTTGTCCACCTTTTATTATTAATCCCGTGTATTATTTTGTTGGTTTAGATATATTTTTTCAGAGCCTGATGGAGCTCAAATAATTAATGAAATATGAGTTAGAATGAGAATTAGCTAAATATTATTTTTATTTTCTTCAACAGTCTTTGAAATGATTCTGGATGTTGAAATTGATTTCTGAGAAAACTTACGATATCTTCAACAATTTCCTTGAGCGCCGATACACTGAGGATGAAGATAAGTGGAACGACTGTCGTCCAACGTCCAGTGGGTGAGACATCAGGGATTTGCTGTTGGCAGATTAAACAAATACCATGACCATTACCGTTACTGCTGTTTCAAGTTTCACGTCACTGATAAATCAAATAAATCACTTACCTGCATCAGTGCAATGAAGAGGAAGAAACAGTTGCTATATCTCCGAAACTGCTCGAAGAGGAATGAAGGGATGAATGAGAGTAATGAGTACTTAGCCGTTGTAATGTGATTGTTTTTGTATTTGGCTGGCTGATGTGGGGCATTTATGAATACTACTCTTTCCTCCTGACCGTCCTGATCGGGGGGACGTCTGTCGTCACCCTGGGAGCCTCCATTCTCTGCTCTACTTCCAACTGCAATCGAGAAAATTACGTTTGTGATTCGTCTCAGGGAGAGTAGGAGATTGTAGAGTCTCAGGGGATTTCTTTTCTTATTAAAGGAATTCGATAGTCTCCTTAAGTGATTGAATAGATTGATCATTGGGTGGGTTAGCGCTGTGATGGAGACGATGGTTTGTTTGTAATTACTGTGAAGTTAGCGTGGTAATGACTTTTTTAGATGAATTCTAATGAAATGGTTTTTTTGTTGTTATGCAAATATGCCAAATGAAAGTGGCGTGGGGTATAACTGTTCAGAGAACTTTTTTGTAGCTGAGAAAATTCCCTACATAAACGGTTTCTACCATTTTCTTCTAAAATTACTGATTACTTGAACATTTCCATTTTGTCGACTTCTTCATTGTTTTTTTTATCTTCATTATAACTGAAAAGCTCTGTTAAAGACATTTTAGGGAAAAATCATTATTGCCAAGAAAATTTGCAACATGAAAAATCTGGCGTGTTTTTCTCCCAAAATCGTTCATTAACGAAATTCTTCCGTTTCATTAACTGTTCATTCATTCAAGACATTTTTTGTAGTCACAATTTTCAATCATGAAGGTCCTTCACCATTCCCTTTCAAAATCTATATTTATCAATATATTTTTTTTATATACTTAATTATGCGATTCACCTCCTCAAACTAAATTCTAAGCTTGATTAATTATACCTTTATGTAGAATGGGTTTAGAAAAAAATAAGTCCTTTTTCTTAGCTGACAAAATCCAACTAAGATAGTCTTATGACTTTCGGCTAAAACTCCTCTGTACAGAGAGAAAAAATTCCTAGAAGAATTCATATGTCAGCACCATGAACAAGGTGCAATTAACACCCTTGGGACAATTATCTTGCAGCACCAGAAAAAATACTGCGCGTTCAGAAAAATTTCTTAGCAATATCGGAATAATTATGGCGCTTCGCGTTAAATGTTTCTGTTGTTGCAAAATATAATTTCTGGTGCTACGCGATAATTTTTCCATCAGTGAATATTGCACCTCGTTTATTCTGCTGACACATAGGGGAGGGTGGGGCAAAACGGCCCCCGTTCAATTGTCAATAACTTGTGAATGACATTGTGAAAATTCCCAGTTTCAACTTCATTTTGAAGATAATTTTTCATTCTTCAAAACGAGCTCTAACTCATCCCAATCGGATTATTGAATCGGAAAATATTGACGATTGAAGGGGGGCCGTTTTGCCCCATCCTCCCCTATTTTGTTATCTTCCCGACCCGGAGGGAGGAAGTTATTGTAATGATCCCGAAAATGAACGTGGAAATTTTATCATATCTCCACGTTTCATGACTCCTCGAATCATTCTATGTTGTTTTGAACACATGTCTGTCTGTATTTGTGTGTGTGCGAATGTATGTGATGCAAAATTTTGGAACACGATTTCTCTTGAACGAACGGTGCACTTAAAATTTTTTTTCGGTCAATGCATGTTCATGTAACTTAGAACTGATTAGTTGTGAAGCCTCAGCGGTTCTTTAGTAATTTGCAAAAAACATGTGAAAAAACATAAAAATCATGTTTTTTTCACATATTTCACTATTTCTTCCAAAGTAATGATGCGCTGTGAAATTTTTTTCTCAATCGATGCGTGTTAATGTAACTTAGAAGTGATTAGTTTATAAAAATGATCGTCTCAGCAGTTTGTTAGTTACTCGCATTAAACTTGTGAAAAAAAATGAAAAAGTGAGTTTTCTCTGAGAATTCAACAATTTTACCGAGAATAATGATGAGATATGATTTTTTTATACGATCGATGCATCTACATCACTGAAAAAATTCCGGTCTTATTCGAAGATCGATATGTTCGAATCGTAAGACCGGAATGTCTGAATTTCTACGGAACTGATTGCTATTATTTTTAATTATTCCGTGTTGATTGTCAGGGTAGTAACGGAGAGGGAGAGCCCTATCTTAACATTTAAGATCTGATCAGGGTGTTATTCCTATAATCAGATTCATGACCGATCTTAAAGTGCGTAACATCGCATGTTAAGATCGGATATTGATCTGATTGTAAGATTGTTTACCGGACTGACGATCTTAGATCTTAGTTTCAGACTGCTCGTAAGACCTGAGTTTTTGCAGAGATGTCATTCGATTTTGATTGGATGCTGAGCAAAATCGTCTCAACAAATTTCTCGTTATTTTTCCACTAAACAGAAAAATTGAAATAGGTCGGGAAGTTATTGGTTCGATCCATAATGGGTCACACCCTCTTCAGCGCACACACAATGGGAGCGAGCGAAGCGAGCGACCAACAACCTAGTCGATTTTTTTCTAGTTTTTTCTCCATGTACCAAGATGATTTAACCAAACCCTTCAACGTTTGGTTATAACCCAAAAATCCTAAAAAGTCTCGAGACTTAAACTCCCTGGAGTGAATCGATGTGTAATTAAGAGTCTTTAACATGTTCAAAAGGTCAATCTTCATCACATGACTAATCTAATTTTATCGACGCTAATTTAACTCTGGGAAATGACTTCCCAGTGGGTGGAAAACTATGAATAATTCAATCCGTTCGGCTGCATCAATGAATACCATTAACGTAATTCCATCGCAATGATACCGAATTTTGCTCATGAATGTTCCTTATATTGGCAATGACCTGGAAGACCAAGGGCTTTTTATAGTAGAAGGGGATCAATAACACCCGATTAAATTCACGTGAGAGAAGCATATAATCCGATAAGTAATAATGATCCCTCTAATTGAACGTGAATACGAAGAATGTCAGCTTGCTAAATGATTCTACAGTTTTCTTGTGACTTGGGAATTGCGAATCCGTTCAAGTGTACAGAGGGAGTCGAGTCGGAATGGATCAATGAAATGTCAAGAGGCATCGTCAATTATATTTGCAAATAGCAGTCAGTTAAATGTGGAGTGGTAATAAGGATTCATCAATGAGAGGTCTAGAGGGACTTGAATTTGTTGGGTTTACCTCGGAGTGATAATGAAATTGCAGTTCGAGAATAAACGCGCAGATGTCAAGTTAATGGAAATTATTGTTAGAGGGCGTCAGAGTTTTTTTTTCATGATTTTCTTATGTACCTTCGTAAAATCTTTTGGATATGGATGAAATTCAGGAATTGTTTTCGCAACATCTCTCGAGATAGTGGGTTCAGAGAAAGAAGCCAATTAGTTTCTTTAGACATTCGACTCTATAAAAAAAATCTTCTGACGTTTCAGGAAACTGATTCCTTTTGAAATTGAGTAATTACTTCAATATTCGCAGAAAGACAGTAGAAAACATTCTGGGTCAATCATTAAAATCTCTTTAGAAAATGATTCTGTAGAAATTTTTGTCTAAATCCATTATTTCTGAAGAAGACATTATGTTAGAGAAATAAAGTTCTTTGATTATTGTTCAAATATTTGTAAAACTATCAAGTTGAGAAAAAACTGTAAGATTATCTCGCTTGCCAAACTCGAAATTTTCTATGAAAAAATAGTTTTGACGTTTGTTCTCTGGTATTTTTCTTCAGCAGATATTCAAACGTTTCAATTTTAGGCAGATTTATTCTAAATTTTTCACCTGAAAGTCTTTTTTCAACTTCCAATTTCATTATTTCGCCTTGAATATCAAAATATTCTCTTGAATAAGTCCTTATTCAATGAGTTTCCTTTTTCCCGTGCAAAGTTCAGCGGCATCCATGATTTATATCACTGGATCTCTCCAAGAATTTAAGAAATCGATAAACAAATGTCAACTTTCTTCAACTTTTGGATTCATGAGAACAGAAAATTTCAGAGAACAACCACTGCCACATTCACCCAAAAACTTACTGTTCTGTCCATCCAAATAAATCCTGCATCGTGACCGTAATTCATCGAACCTCCTTATAGCTCGATTCCTGATTAAATCCATGTCTCCAATATATTATTCCCCAACAATGCCAAATTCATACGACGACATTACACCTCCTGTTCCTGGCCTGCCAGCATAGACTGTTCATTCCACTCATTTAAAAAAATTCATCACGGATGTAACACCAACCGCGATAACCCACCGATAAAACGCCTCTTCCTCTCCTTCGCCAGTTTATAACCGACTCCCAATGTCTATTTTTCCTCAAGAATTCTGTTAGAAATTTTCTCAAAAGTCTCCTCAGCTTTATCGATTTGATGACATTTACTGGGCTTCAGTGGGACTGAAGTTCACGAAAAAATTAGAATACTGTTCGTTTCTCCATTTTTCTGACTGTCAAGGTCACCTCGTAAGCTTAAAATTTCCCTATTGAAGTTAAAAATAAGAAGAGTACTTTCAAAGCTCATTCACTGCATTAGAATGTAGGTATAAAAAATACTGATATAATAGTTTGGTATTGGGTTTAGGTGCCAATTAATCAATCACCGATGAAACAATACCTCATCCAAGTCCCTTTAAATATGATGACATAATTCACAGTTCAAAAGAGACAATAGCTTCCTTATCACTGAGATAAACTTTCTAATTAAAATTACATTATCTCAAATTAAAAACTTTGACTGTTCAATCCACTGATAAACGACCCAGGACAAACTTTTAATAAATAGCAAACGTCCGAACGCTCAATAGATCCAAGCTCGACGACATAAAGACGTTTATACTCCTAAACGATGAGCTGTGGGTGTGACTTTCCCGGAAAGATCCCACCAGTGATAAATAAACAAACGCACGTTTTCCCCCAGTCACAACTCCACAAAACAAAATAATGTGAATAAATTATTCCACTCCACAGCTCCAGAAAATGTCAATGACACATCAGTTTCCTGCCAACCATTCCCAAATTAATCCGTGATAATTCAAACTAATGAGGAAGCGTCTCTCCCGCTAACACGACTGACGTGTCAAAGCAGCTGTCGCTTGTTGCGCTACAATGTTTTCACTATCGCAGACAATCTTCGGGTGATAACGATCCGCAACTGCACTGTTCAAACCTCTCGCCACATCACTCAGTCTGAACTCCCCCCCTCCAGGGTGCGTTCGCCACACCCCGGTTATCCCTAAGTTGATGACGTATGTAGCACCCCTGCGCACATATGCGTGGAGGGAGAAAGATTGCTCTATTTGTGCAAAAAGCGGATTAAGATCAATCGAAATTTGATAATCACCTGATTCTGCATCTTCATTTGCATCCCTTAATATCTCAAAGAATTACACTTTTATCTACGAAGAGTAATCAAAGTGATTGATCATCATCAGAATCGGAAGGTGACACCTCGCTGTCGATTCTAGAGTCATTCAAAAGCCATCGACGATTGAATTCTGCTTTTTTCGACGTACAGATGCCGCTGACGAGGTGGTTCTCAACCTGTTGAGCTAGTTATTGATTCATCTGTCATTAGAAGAATTAAATGCTTGATGGGCAATCGATGATGGATAATTCCTAATTTTAGATCAACCCTGGATGATCTCTCAAATTCACAAGTTATTTGTCATGGCATCGTTGGCCCTTGGTAGATGCAGTTGAGTTATTGATCAAAACAGTAGGACCCCAAGCATAATCAACCCCAACATGATCAACTAGGACCCCCATGATTCCATAAGCCGTGACGATCAACCCTTACTTTCGTCGAATTCCAAAATAATAATTATCACCTCAGATTTTAATCCTTAAACTGGTCACGCTTTTCTAGTATCTCACTCGCTCTACAGTAGCGACCTATAGGGTGCGTATGGTTTGGCGGGGATTCCCTTACGATGCGACCACTTAAGGGTTAATCGGGTTAACCACCAAGTGATTGGCCATCATTAGAATCGGAAGGTGACACCTCACTGTCGATTGTAGAGTCATTTAAAAACCATCGACGATTGAATTCTGCTGTTTCGACGGACAGATGCCGCTGACGAAAATGTTCTCAACCTGTTGAGCTATTTATTGATTCATCTTTCATTCGAAGGATTAAATGCTTGAGATAGGCAGTCGATGATGGATAATTGCTAGTCTTAGATCAACCCTGGATGATCTCTCAAATTCGAAAGTTAACTGTCATAGCATCGTTGGGCCTTGGTAGTTACAGTTGAGTTATTGATTAAAACAGCCGGACCCCAAGCATGATCAACAACTAGGGCCCCCATGACTCCATAAACCGTGAAGATCAAACCTCACTTCCATAGAATTCCAAAACAACAATTATCACCTTAGATTTTAATCGGATTAACGACCTGTCAACCTCCACGTGTCGAGCACCACTGAACCACTAGTTACCGTTAGTTCTGCCATCTTGACTACTACGTAACACTGAACTGGGTTTTGTAACCACGTGGAAGTGGGACAACCTGATGATCCAATAGAATAGATAAGAGAGAGATGAAGAATGTTGGACGTAGCTCGCGCACGTGCACAAGTACTCAACAAAACTGGAGACCCCAGGGAGTTGCCGGTTGAATTCGCATGCGCAGTTGATTCATCAATGATTGTAAGTGTATACAGGTGGCAACAAGTTGCAATCGACCTTACACCATGCTGTGCTCTGTTGGTTTGTGATAGCACCAGCAGGACGGAAGAGTCGATAAATAATCATTTGTGTTCGTCACGCAACACTTGTATGCTGTATCGAACTGTTCAGTTGGACTGGCAATGGCCAAGGACAAGTGATGCACATGGTCACAATGCTGATTGGACGATGGTATATCTGGCGATTTTATACTTCGACCCACACACGGGTTACACGAGTGACGCGCTGATGACTATTGATCTGGTGAATTTGGTATAGTTAGTATGGATTTGGGATGATCATTTGAATTCCGGTGAGCGGTTAATGAGAACTTCCGCGGAGCAGTGGTTCACAGAGAAAAAAAAAGTAGTGGAGACGGAAATTAAGAAAAAAATCGGAGAAAAAAGTCTTATTCTCAGTAATTTTCGATTGAAATCTATAATTGTAGATTTGATTGAAATTGTACCGAAATTAAGATATATTTTCTCTCACTAGATCAGCCCGCACGCTCTGCGCGCG
Organism: Diachasma alloeum; assembly: GCF_001412515.2. Taxonomy (NCBI): domain Eukaryota; kingdom Metazoa; phylum Arthropoda; class Insecta; order Hymenoptera; family Braconidae; genus Diachasma; species Diachasma alloeum. The sequence continues at coordinate 101,902 of NW_021680979.1, forward strand.
TATGTTCTTTTGCATGGGGCTTAATGTATGTCAATTGTAATAAATAGTGTTATATTAGATTTCTGAAGCTAATATCAAGGTTTCCGAAGGAAAAATTTCAGGAATGTACTGTATTTTTTTATGCATATAATACGTCAAGGGTAACGTTTTTTGAAGCCAATCTATTTGGCGTATTGTCATTAGATTTTTTATAAATGATGATAGCATAAATTAAAGATATTACGATAGTGCTACATTATATTATACAATATATAATAGAGTACTATATATATTATAAAATATAATGTACATAATAAAAAAATTGAATAATAAACTGATAATAATAATAACATACATTGCGTAATTTTTTGTTAATTTTTTTATTATGTACATTATATTTTATAATATATATAGTACTCAACGATATTGTTATATATTACATATACCAATATATATGCATAATATATTATATATAATACATTATATAATGTATTATAATATAGCATCGTATAGAATATAATATAATATAGTGTTATCGTAATATCTGTAGTGTATACTGTCATTTGCAAAAAATTTAACGACACAATACGCCGAATAGATTGGCTTCAAAAAACGTTACACTGGTTTTTTTATTGAAGGATTATCAATTGAAGGAATTTTTTTGTTATCGTTATTTTACATCACTTCAACCCGGTTAGAGTATGCTGCAATAGTGATCAAAACTTTAAATGGTTAGATCTCACCATTCTACCCGGCCAGATTTTGAACTCGGAACCTTTCGCATAATTGAAGGAAATGTTGGGTCTGAAATTCAGAACTTTGGGATTCTCAAATTGAGAACATTGTCGTTCAATGATGATTCAATTAATGATTTTTGTTGTTTTAAAATTGATGTGTATACTTTTTACTTCAATGTATATCACCTGATAACTGGATTCAATGGTGAATCAATGTTCAATTGTTCCAGAATTTTATCCCTCTCGAATGTTCTTAGTTTGAGAACGCAAAGGTTCTTGAATTAAGAACGTGTTTCACTTGATATAAGTAGATTCTTGGTACTGCATTTTAGGGATTTTTCTTTTAAAATCCAGTAACCAGTTTCGTATTCTTGGTGCATTAGCCTTCTAGCACTATGAGTTTCTTGAAATCAGTAACTTTCTTAAAATCTGAAACCAGGGGAATGTTCGCCAGCGGAAAATTCAACTTAGAAGATTTTTGAGGGTGTGAGAGTCAAATAATCACACTTACGCATGTTTCTAAGGCGAAAGAGTTTGTACATGATTTAAAAATATTTACACACCCTTAGATTTGTCTAAATCGAATCTTCCGCTATGGTGAATCTTTCACGGAAAAATGTATTATTCTTGATTCGAGTATATAATATACTTGATTCAAGTATATTTTATACTCGAATGGGGGGTGGGTGCTTCAATTCGAGGATGATTATTTCGTATCAGTCCGGGTTGTACCAAGCGCTCTCAATATAAGGGTACAGACGCTAGATGTGAAAACATAAAGTTCAAAAAGTGGAGGTTAAAAAGTGAGGGTCAGAATATTGAGATAAAAAAATTAGGGTCAGAAGATAAAAGAAAAAAAAGTGGGTGTCAAGCAATGAGGTCATATAAGTCATATAAGGGCAAAAGCGGTGATCATGCTTAATATATGATTTATATTTAGACTCTCATTGCCTCACCTATTTTTTTTACTTTTATATTCTGACGCAAATTTTTTAATTTCCACTTTTTGACCCTTATATTCTAACACTTAGTGCCTGACCCTTATATTACACTTGACAGGGGTTGCTACAACCCGGCCTAATACAAGCCAATCATCTTCGAATTGATCTACTCATCCTAAAATTGAATATAAAATATACTTGATTCAAGTATATTTTTTTCCGTGTTTGTTAGTTTCATCTTCATAAACTAGAAACTTTTTTTATGTCATTAGGCCCGATAAACTCGCTTCGCTCGGTTAGATCGCGGTTTTCGGGCCCGATGACATAAAATATCGTATGTCACACGGCGATAAAAGTATTATCTGGGAAATATGATTATAAAGCCACATTCGCCAGATAATGCTTTTATCGCCTGATAATATAATATACTATTCTCTGGGTATGTGATTGGGAGTGGGTGATTGATATTTGCTGATACATTTGTTTAGGGGCAATTTGGAAGAGATGGGTTGGTAATAGGGAGCAAGAACTAATTGGGTAATTAATATTCAAGGATTTGAACACGTATTTGTGGAATGTCGGTGAACGGCGGACGTCGAGGTTTGTGTAGATGGCGCATGTCCGTGGAATTTTTTCATTACGATTCTGGGCATGATTACTGGATCATTAGTATGAGGATAAAAGCCTTGATTGTTTGAATGATGTATGTAATATAGTTGTGAAGCGCAAAATATGAATCGAATTTTTCACAGTTCATCTGAAAAATATTTGAAAATAATGGGTTTTAGAGAGAATTTGAAGGGATCTTCTTTGTAGGAGGTAAAATTGTGCAAAGACGATATCTTAATGGATTTTGCTGACTTTTCTTTTTTAAGAAGATGCTCGACTGTATATTTATCGCTTGCGGTTGATCGGTGGAGGTTAATGATGTTATAATGTTATGGCTCATGCTAGTGCAATTTTTTTATATGATTGAGGCCATGATTGATGACTGATGTGTGTATTTATAGTTCCCTTTTGAGCTAAATGGAAATTCTGATCGCGTAAATGATTTAGGTAGCAAAAAGATCAAGAATGGTGGTGAATTCGAAAGAGTTGTGCATAGATTCTTGTGGGAATATCATTGGAACACTGTTAAACAACAATGAAAATTTCATGGACAGCAATAGGAGACTGATATTGAATTCGATTTAGGTGAGGGAAATAGGAAATTGCTCTTGTATCGTATACAGTATAGTTATTTTTACAAATAAATTTGCAATATTCTTCTGAATGGTTATTTTGCACATCATTTCCTTCTATCATGTAAAATTCATTGTTCATTTCATTTTATTAAATTAAACAACATTTCCTTTTACCTAATTTTGTTAGATTTTCAACTTAGTTGAATGTTTTCAGCATCATTATCATTATTCTTATTATCCCTTTTCTTCTCTATGACCGATTGTCCTTGTCACAATTTAAAAAAATTTAATTTCCACATACTTGAATGAATTTGAAATATCACATTTGAAGAAACCATCAGAAAGCTCACTTTCAGGGAAATTCGGAGGGAAATTGTCGTTTTTCAGGTCCCTCGACACGAAAATTAATGTACACACCTCGCTATGGAAAACATATCACCCTCCCCCACGTGTTTGTCATTCTCGCCTTTGGCTCGGAAGGCTATCTTGCACGTGGGGGACGGTGATCTGTTTTCCAAGTTGAAGATCCATCGCCTTACCGACTAAGCCAACCCGAGCCTCTAACTGGACGCTAACGGAGTTAATATTATCATGAGCAGCTGAGAGCATTTGGTATGGTTTTATGGATTTTTCAACTAAAGAAAATGTTAACGCTTTCATTCTCTTGTTTCATATGTATCAAATTATTTAGTTTGTGATTGCTTGCCTCAAATGGTTGATGATATTGGAGGAAAATGAAAATTGAAACTCAGAATAATAAGAATACAGAATAATTGTTATGAATGATTAAAAATTATTTTGGAACGTGGCGCATGAATCAACATCATCGGATACCAATTTAATTGATATCGGAAATTTTCAGATTGTTGCGTTGATTCTATCGTGCAAAATCAGTGAATTCGAAATTTGATTTGTTAACTATTTACAATTGAATTAAAACAAGAAAAAAAAATTCTCTCACTTCAATTAATTCTAACACTCATAAACTTTATCATTTTTAACATGAAACTCGAATATTCGAATTGTTAATTACGTTCAAGCACTCAGTTTCTTTTTTTCCTGTGTATTTCCTATGGAAAATAAACTTACTCATTGCCTATTCCCTTAGAATAGGCCGACATGCTCCGGCTTCATTCCTGACATTTCTGACCGATAATACTACAATCTGAAGGGGTCGCCAATAACATTGGTCTCCCTGCCGGACACCGTAACATACATACACGGAGATGAAAAATTCTCGGAATTTGAGTTAAGAATTGCAAACAAGTTTTCACCAGTGGAAACATCAAGCAAAGCATCTGGATACTTTTTCTGCACCGACCAACATTTTGCGCAGCAAAGACTTCTTGATAAGTTTAGATGTACCTTTCCTCTTGGAAACGGTGAATAATTTGTAAAAACGTTTCGCTTCATAAGTTCTCCACCGATTCAACGATATCATTCATGATAAATGATGATTAATCGTTCTCGTAGGTGGACAAGTTTAAATACAACCCAAAAACGACCTTTAATTTTTTAAAATTCACCATGACCTTCCACAAATCAGTCGTAAGCCAATCGATCCTGAAAAACCTCGGAACCCTTGCGTGTATTGCTAATGATGCCCCACATGATACATCTTCATCAATATATAAGAGAATTCATGAATAAATTAGCAAGAAATTCCGATTGCGACCCCTCGTTAAACCATCTATAGATACAGATGTAGTATCATCGATAAGGTAATTATGGCTTTCGATGCACTGAAAATTTTACACTGATAATAAATGCAACAAACCTGGTGCCTCTGATTCCAATGTTTCCGACTCCTGTAATTCGATATGTTCTCTTGTTCTTCTTCTCCCCCGGCCGATGGAACCAATCCTAATACCAATGTTATCAACATTGTCGATGTTACTAAGGTCGATCGGGCTACCGACTATGTAGGGACCATTGTCCTGGGTATCGGCAGACCCGTTCGGGGTTGCGTTATGATTGTTGGAATGATTTGGTGTAGGGGTACCATCCATATGAGGTATCGATGATAAATCGGGGGGTGTGAATGGCCGAAGTGCTACGGGGCTCGGTGCCCGAGGATTCCCCCGACGCGTCGACGGCTTCATCGATGGGGCCGGAACCTGTAATATCGATAGTTTTATTAAAATGTGCACTGATACAGAGACTAATTCATTTTTAACGAGGGTCGTTAACTTTTATCAAAAGGTACATTTAACGATAACGAACGCAGACAAAACAACATTTTAGTTACACTTAACCTTTACACCGAACTCCCGGTCTGTGGACCGCTATTAAAACTTTCAGAGTGTATAACTATTGATAAATGTAAGGAACAAATTTCAAACTTCCAGTAGCTCCAACCGATGCAAAACGTTGATTTTTTCTCGCCCCGATAAATTCATGAAACCACTAATGTTTCTTCTAATTTATGCCTTGAGGGAATTGATCAAAAATAATAATTGGTACCAATTATTCATAATGAATGCCATATCTTTGTTAGTTTGATATTCGAGAATTAACAAGCGAGATTAATATGAAAACATGTCCATAACAAACATTTATGGGTGAAGAAAAAAATGAAATATACGTTTTGCCTCTTCTGTTCGACTCTTTCCCATCAGACCCTCATTTGAACCTTCAGTTACAAAAAGTATTGATTCATTCGCTCAAAAAAACGGGAACTTCGATCGAGACGAAGTAGTGGTCTGACAGACTGCGGGGTACGGTATTGTATGGGGATTCTCAATTTAGGGATTTTAATGGAAAGGTGGCGGGTAAGTTGCCCGTGGAGTGCTGAAGCACTCTGCTCGCTGGAAGCGGGAATGTTCGAAATAATGTTGACGACTCACAATTCTTTAACTTCAAAAACTCTGTACTTTCAATCAAAATATTATTTAGACTTCAAGATATTATTACAATTTGAGGAACTGTTTCCTCTTTGAACGATGAGACAGGAGTGTTCTTACTTCTCCTAAATTCTAATAATTGTACAGCAATATTGGCCTTTCAGGAATTTTCGCCAAAGCTCTCACGTACAATAATTTCCATGGCCGTCGGACATGGCCATCGGACATGGCCGACGGCCATGGCGTGGCCATAGGTATTTTGGAATTCGTGGCCGTTTTCCATGGCCGTTGGCCACCAAATAAATAAATAAATAAATGAATAATAGAATTTTGTTCATTACTCGAAAAATGAACAATTTTCCCACATTGACGGAAATTATGTTTTTTTCTCTATATGCTTCGGTATAATTGAGGAATAGGGGGTTAAATTCAGAAGATGTTCTGTAATAAAATAAATGAATAAATAAATTAATAATTGAAAGATGAATAATTTTTCAACATTGAGGTAAATTATGACTTCGCTGTATATAAAATATACGAGTCATGTAATGGTTATATGCGATGCATGTGAAGTTCGAAGGGAGGTCAAATTGCTATTATACGGAGGTCAGATAGGGATTATGTGAAGGGTATATGAGGGTTATGTGTTGTTGGTATGGAGGACACATAGGTTGTGTGAAGGTCATGTAGGTCATAGCCAGGTTATATGGAAATTATATGAATGTCAGATGCAGGCTTTATGAAGGTGACGTGAAGATCATAAGGAGGTTCCGTGAGGGTTATGTGAAGGTCGTATGAAGATTGTACAAAGCTCATGTGAAGGTTATATCGGTCATATGCAGGTTATATGCGAGTTATGGAGAGGTTACATGCAGGCTTTATGACGATCATAAGGAGGTAGGATGAAGTTCATGTGAAGGTCATATGAGGGATCTCCCTCATATGACCTTCACATGAACTTCATCCCACCTCCTTATGACCTTCATAAAGCTTGCATATGACCTCCACATAACTCCCATATAACCTGCATATGACCTACATAACCTTCACATGAGCTTTGACGGATCTTCATACGACCTTCACATAACCCTCACGTAACCGTATGAAGGTCATAGGAAGGTCATGGAAAAGTTATATGGGGTATTTAAGGGTCATGAGAAGGTCAGATGGAGGTTACGTGCAGGTCGTATGAAAATTGTACAATGCTCATGTAAAAGTTATGTAGGTCATATGCTTGTCATATGGAAGCTATGTGGAGGTCATATGCAGGTTATATGCAGGTTATATGGGAGTTATGTGGAGGTCATATGAGGGTTATGGGGAGGTCGTATGAAGATTGTTCAAAGCTCTTGTAGAGGTCATGCAGGTCATATGGGAATTATATGGAGGTCAGATGCAAGCTCTATGAAGGTCACGGAGAGGTCATAAGCAGGTTACGTAAGGGTTATGTGAAAGTCGTATGAAGATTGTACAAAGCTCATGTGAAGGTTATGTACGTCATGGGGAGGTTACATCCAGGCTTTATGGAGGTCATAATGAGGTGGGATGAAGGTCATATGAGGGCTTTATGAAGGTCATGGAAAGGTTACGGGCAAGTCATGGAGGTTATGTGAGGGTCACGTGAAGTTCATATAGAGGTTACGTGCAGGTCGTATGAAGATTGTACAATGCTCATGTGAAAGTTATGTAGGTCATATGCAGGTTATATGGAAGTTATACGTAGGTCATATGCAAGCTTTATGAAGGTCATATGCAGGAGCTCTACAAGAGCTTTGTACAACCTTCATACGACCTTCACATAACCCTCACGTGACCTCCATATGACTCTCACCTAACCTCCATATAACTTTTATACGACCTGCATATATCTTCTATATAATGTCAATGATGCTTTACCTTCACATGCGCCTTGTATGCCTTTCATTTGACCTCACATAGCCTTCTCATGACCCTTAAATACCCCATATAACTTTTCTGTGACCTTCCTATGACCTTCATAGATCCCTCATATGACCTTCACATGAACTTCATCCTACCTCCTTATGATCGTCATAAAGCCTGCATGTAACCTCCCCATAACTCCCATATAACCTGCATATGACCAAATAACCTTCACATGAGCTTTGTACAATCTTCATACGACCTTCACATAACCCTCACGCAACTTCCTTATGACCTTCACGTCACCTTCATAAAGCCTGCATCTGACATTCATATAATTTCCATATAACCTGGCTATGACCTACATGACCTTCACACAACCTATGTGTCCTCCATACCAACAACACATAACCCTCATATACCCTTCACATAATCCCCATCTGACCTCCGTATAATAGCAATTTGACCTCCCTTCGAACTTCACATGCATCGCATATAACCATTACATGACACGTATATTTTATATAGAGCGAAGTCATAATTTACCTCAATGTTGAAAAATGATTCATCTTTCAATTATTAATTTATTTATTCATTTATTTTATTACAGAACATCCCCTGAATTTAACCCCCTATTCCTCAATTATACCGAAGCATATAGAGAAAAAAACATAATTTCCGTCAATGTGGGAAAATTGTTCATTTTTCGAGTAATGAACAAAATTCTATTATTCATTTATTTATTTATTTATTTATTTGGTGGCCAACGGCCATGAAAAACGGCCACGAATTCCAAAATACTTATGGCCACGCCATGGCCGTCGGCCATGTCCGATGGCCATGTCCAACGGCCATGGAAATTATTGTACGTGCTAGTAAAAAATGCAATAACTCTAATAAGAATTATAACGTTTTTGTGAAATTTTTACCTGACACATTGTAATCTTTACTAGAGTTATTGCACTGCAGTTTTCACAAGAATGCTTTATAATGTCTAGTATTGAGAGGTAAATTTTAATAGAAATTCCTCTCCGTGCACTATTGAACGAATCGGGAGCACATACCAATGAAAGAGTGAAGCTTTGAAATAGAAACGAAAATGTTGCGAAAAATGTCAGACTTGAAGGATTTGCATCATGAATTCATCTAAAGACTTTCCGAAAGTTGGAGAGAACTATTTATGAAATAATCCCATAGTGATTGGAATTTATCAGAGGCTCTCATGGAAAGTGGTGGTTCTGGCATTAAAAAAAAAACATGAAGCTTTTATTTCTCTATTTTCTTTGAGTACGATTCAAGCACAGTGTATTTAGAGCTTTCTTTTAAAGTTATTTTAAAGTTGTTACTAGCAAATTAAAGGGATATGTAAATTAAAGCTTTAACGAAAGTGACCTCGCAGGGCCATCCTTAAGGTGAAACGGATCAAGGGGCTGGTTACTTAGGAAATCACTGGACCACACGATTGGAAATCAAGGAAGAAATCACCAGAAATCACTGGAAATCAAGGAATTTCCATTTCTGGTCGTGATTTCTAATGACTATTGGAAATCATCGGAAATCAGTACAAATCATAAAGAAATCAGGTGATTTAAAAAATAATTAGAAATCATCGAGGAAAGTGGAACCCAAATTTTTTATTCGGGCTGACTCATACGATTCCGTTTGACTCTCATGACCTTCTTATGCACATGTCATTTAATTCTTACTATCACATCCATAAGGCCCTTCTAAACTCTTTGGTTCCCCGAATCTTACCCATATGCGATTATCGGCAGGTGTCCCACTTTAGCTCCGAAATCATGATTGTTTAAGTGATTTCTTGAAATCATGAAATCATCAGAATCTACTAAAAATCATGAAAAATAAAAAAAAATCATGATTTCTAATTCTTATTAGGAAATCAAAGAAATCATTCAAGAAATTACAGGAAGCCGGGGATGCGGCAGAGGACTCATCAAATCAATGCAACGTTCCTTACACGGATTTCCGGAATAGCTTTAAAACCGATCAGCATAATCACACAACAAATAAAATACTAGCACAATCGAAAACTGACGTGAAAAAAAAAGGAGTACAGTATTTTGAACTCTACTTCAAGGAGTCGGCAAAACCCTGGTACGAAAACTGCAAAATTTCGAGAGAGGCTATCGTTACTGTTAACTGCGTTAGAGAAAACCATTACCACCTCGCCGCCTCCTTGAAAAGGATTGGTATAGCTGATGACGCAAGTTGCTCATGTGGAGCAGAAAACCAAGACTTCGAGCACGTATTATGGCAATGCCCAAAATTTAAACGTCAGAGAATCAAATTGTTAGGCAGACTGAAAAAATCTAGTTGCTCTCCTCCATATACCACAAAAAAATTCTTAGATGGAGCACAAATATATCGCAGAATATATCACAAGTATATCGAATCACAAATATATCGAAGAAATCTACAAATACCTCAAAGAATGCCAACTACAAGTATAAATATGGTGTATAAATAAGTTAACATGTATCTTGTATAACGACAGTGTAAATAACTCGGCATAAGAGTTCCATCACTGTAAATGATAAATAAAAAAAATCACAGGAAATCATCCCATTTGGAAAATCACTGAGCCACCGGATTGAAGAGTGACCAACCTCTCAGAAGGGGTCGAAAAGAGAGCTGTGAATGTTATGGTTAATTTCTGACTCATTTAGGAGTGGACTTCTGCATCACACCGTAGCTCATAATTGTTTCCTGCTGGAAACTGTTGGAAACTCCTGCACATTTTTTTGAGGATGATAAACTAGTTTCCAACATTGTTCCTTCGAGTTGGGTTTGAGATAGAATCCAGTGGAGAAGTGGTAAACTGCGAACCAAGTCTAATGGAAACCCTATAATACTTGTTATGGTTTACCACTTTACTGGTGAATTGGCCATGAAGTTCATAGTATATGTTGAGAATTGGAGTGTTTAATTTAGAATCGCATTTTAACCCTTGCTCAGATTTCGGTGACTTTTCAGGACGTTGAGGGTTCAGTTACAATATTCTCATGAAGAGAAGGTTTCAGAAGAGACCTGTCGGAGGAAGATTGATATGCTACAAAAATAGAATCGATTTTTTTTTACTAAACCTCCTGTTTTCCCAATTATTTCGATGATTATGCGTTCTGCATTTTGGACTCCCTGTCAACGGACATAATGTTTTAATATTTAGTAGGTTCTTCATGTGAGAGGGTTCCGTTACAAATATCCTCCCCATGAGGTAAAGATTTAGGAGGGGTTTTCTGTACAAAATTTGATATGCGCCAAAAGAAGAATTTTTATTTTCTATGCTAAATCCACTACACTGTTAGAAATTTTCTGAAATTTCATGGAAGATATTATAGTAAATCTCATAAGAGTGACATTGAATCGGATTTTCGAAAAAACGAAAATCCGATCCGAAATCAAATTTCAAGTTTCAAGTAGAACTCACGGAAATTCATGAGTTTTCAGTGGGAGTGAAATGGAAATTTGACAACTTGATTGAATTTTCAGTGGAACATGAATATTCAGAAACAAAATCACATAAATTTTCAATTTTCCCCGAATTTCCTTGATTTTTCAGAATTTTCACAGAATAATTGAACTGAAAAATCAAGTATTTTATTAATTTCCAGATCATTTGAACAATTAAAAATTACCGTCATGGGACTTCATGTTTTCATATTTTTGATTCCTATGATACTTTCCCCTGCTATTCTGAATCAACTACGTAGATGTAAACTGACAATCCTGAATTTTTGAGTGATAAAATTTAATCACATCTGGTAATGGTTCGTATTTTCATATCGATTTAAATACATTGATTGTACATGTTTAACAATCCACTCAAAGCCTTGTTATCATGAAATCATGAAGCTATCTCTGACTTTCAAGATATTGGTCATAATGTTGTCATATCATCATAATTTTTCCGTACACCGAGAAACAAAGAGAATTAATCCAATCAAATTTGTTGTGAACAAGAATTTATAGTGAGATTTCGTGCGGAAATTTCAGGTATTTGTTCATCTGTAATAAATTTGATTGGCAGACCTATTTTTTTTTCAGTGTACTGTTTCTCAGGATTTTTCGGCTGAGAATTGGTATTGCAAAAATACCGGGCTATCTACGGGAGATAAAATAAAGGATCCTTATCCACGTGCTTTCTGCACGTGATCAGATTAATCTGATCAGATTTGAATTCTATTGGTAGAAATTCCATGGAAAAAAATAACCACCGAAACTTCTGTATTTCCCTTAGATTGAAATGCACTTTTCGAAGAATTATCTCTTTCCAAGGGAATTATTGGCTATGCTTGATTAAAATATTCGACAAAATATAATCGATGTACGCTTTGAACAGAATAACGTGATGAAAAATTCAAGTGCGGTGGCCTCTGTTGAGGTACTGAGCAATAAAGTATTAATGGACTTGATATAATCAAGTTTCCCGCATCCTTTTACGCAAACGATATGCAGATAAGGGAGTCCACTACTGTCCTCCGATATCTCATTTCAATTCTGGAATATTCAAGACTATGTCCCATCGTGATGAAATTTGAGGAGGCGATTGTACTTTCATCCGAGTATCACTACAACGTGAAATGTCTCAAGTAACCTCGGAATTGACAATAAAAACCCCCTCAGTGCATCGTACTACAATTGTTTGAAAAGATCACCTAACAATAGCGAGGCGCATTGTATCATAGAGAATAGATAATCATAGCGCAATAAGTCATGACTGTGTAGACTGAAACACGTCATCCAGCCCATCCCACACTTGTAAACACGTGCTTAAGCAGACGGGTTATTGGGCCTTGGAAAAAGATCAAAGAATAGCTCTGACGAGGATTTCAGATTCTTGGTATAATCGGTGAACCATGATTCTGGTTCTAACGTAATATAAGTGGGAAATTGCATTTGTCTTCATAAAGCATAGCTATTTTTACTAATAAGTTAGCAAAATGCTTCCGAATGGTCTTTTTACATAGCATCTTTTTTTATCGTATATCATTTAACGATTCAAATTATTCTGTTGAGTTCAATTTTTTTTTCTTTAATAAATTGTGTCAGATTTCTTGTGAAAATTCTTGGGTAAATGAAATGAAAGAATGATGCTATCTTTAGAAAATCTTTCTTCATTCATAATGGACTGCACTTGAAACATTAAATTTGAACAACTTTTCACTTTCAGTGAAGCAGTAGAAAAATTCAAAATTTGCAAAAATCTTGACTCTTCACTCCTCACAGAATTTCTTCAATTTTCCCAAATTATCGATACTCTGGATTATGTGAGATAATTCTCCAAGTCCAATAGTACAATAAGAATAATTGGTCCTCTTCGCAGGATTTCACTCAGCTTTCCATACTTCGTAACTGTCCCATAAACAGTGCAAGCCCGTCACCAGGTATTTTGCTAATGTATGACAATCCTTGTTGAAATGCTCACGACTTATCTCTTCGCCAGTGCTGGATCTTCCACCATTATTCTTATGAAGATGATTACGTTAACACATTATAGTAACTCTTTGTGTCACTGTATGATGCGAAGTTCAATCAACAGAACTGAGACTCAGATTGAATGTGGATTGTGTAGAGTGTGCGCGTTATATGAAAATCCCCCACCCCGAATGGAAGTTTATGCCTCATCTTAGAATATTTGAGAACGAAGGAGAAAATTCGAGACGAATCGAGAAAGTCATGCCTTAGCTTTTTCATATGACTCTATGATTCATCATAGTATCAGCAGCCTAGCGGTAAACCGATTTAGATCGACTTAGCTCTTCGCTGAGTTTTCAAGGAATATCTTCGAATGTAAGCGAAATTTATAACAATTTTTGTAGCTCTCGCAGTAAACCTGTTTACCGCTTCGCTACTGGTATCATATTTCATACAAGTCCCAACGGGACTTAAGGGTTACCCCCACCGTACGGATCGATGAGTCATCATACCCAATGGCTCGAGTGATTCACCGATGACGTCATCTCTATGGAACGTTCCGCGACTGTCGCGCTACCTGATGGTGGTTGGGCGGATTCCTCTATCCGGAACCCGCCAAGCAGACCTACTCACGATTGATAGGTTTTTTCTTCAAAAATATTCGGCATGCTGTCTATCTATTCGACGATAAAGAATATCATTTTCCATTATCTTCAAGATAGTCTGAGCATTGCCCTTCTGAAAATAGACTTCATTTTTCCTCATTTCTGATGAAGGATGACAAGGAAAATTTTACATTATTGATGATTCTACATTTATCTCAAGAACACGTGATTCTCTAAAAAACAACAAAAAATATCTTCAGATTTCCGTCTACAGTCAACCTGACTCGAAATATTTTATATTAGATCTTATAGAATAATCTACTTTTGAAATAAAGGTGATGATCTCTCCATTTTTTTCACTAACTTCGAAAATATTCAAAAGGTACAAAAATCGATTCTGTCTATCTCTCCTCTGAACTATTTGAGTTTATACTCGTGATTCAAGAGTTTTTTCCTCCCCTGAATATTCCAAACCTCAAGTGCTGAGAAAATAATGACATACTGTCTTCAGTAATCAATGAATCATCTGTTGTTTTTTTTGAGCAATGGAGGCAAAGATAAATAATTCGCGGAGTTCCAAACTCGTGATCCCACCATAAATTTCACAGGTGTACACCACCACTTTCCACTTGAATTGTTAACAAACACGATAACTTTAATTCTAGCCATCTCTCAATGAATTGGAATGCCGCTTCATCCCCAACAATCCGCCTAAATATGCGATTGCTTGTAATTCCGAGCGTAAAACTAGGAATATACTAAAATGAAATAAGTATTTCATGCATTAAATCAAAGTCAACACCCGAAATTACTTGAGTAAAGTCACTAAGAAGATAACGAAAGTCACTTAAGCAAGAAGCAAGCTAAACCTAATCTTCGTAAAGTATAACGGAGTATAGTACATTACATCATTAAGTCTACAGAGTATTTTTAAGGAATGTGCGAGTTATAATGTGAGCCGAAGGCTAGGTTTATCTGCTTAGTCGTCAAAAAATACTTTTTGGCCCGTGTGATGTACTCAACTTATGAAGAGCATATTATTTTTCATAACTATTTCTCGTTTATCCAAATCTCATTCAACCACTGTTATCCATTCCCGAGTACTCAATTAACTCTGGGTGAATAGGAATAGTTGATATCAAGGACTGCAGCTATGAAGCCGAGACCCGAGACATCAATCACGTACTCTGGACATGTCTTGTGTTTCCAGTGATCAGAGAAGCAATGGTTAATAAATTAATTAAAATCAGATGTCCAAGGCCATTCACCATCGACGCATTCCACGTTCTTAAGAGACTGACACCTATAATAGTATATTTCAGCACATGTGGGGCAATATCGTCTTTAACGTGTGTGGGGTTTACAACATGAGCCGAAGGCGAGTGATGTAACCACACACGTTAAGGACGAAATTTCCCAACAAGTACTGAACAAAATTTTATGTCACGAAGACGCTTATTCTCGACGCTTCGCGTCTCGTGTCTAATTCAGTCGGTTTCAGACATGAGTGGCGTAAAAATCATTTTTGCAATTCCTGTGGAAAAAAGTTCACTTTTCAGGGCGGTTTAGCGGACGTAAAGTGTTTCTTTTCCGCACGACGTGTGTAAGTCGCATTTAGGTCATGGAGAAAGTAAATTCTCATGCGTAAAGCTTCGCTTTAGGCACTCGACATTTGTTCTACACACTACCTTGAACTTTACGCACATCGTGCGGAAAACAAACAATTTACGCCCACAGCATCCCAGAAAAGTGCACTTGGCAGGTATTACGAAAAATGCAATGGGTTACACATGCGTGTGAAAAAGTAGAACTTTACACACTTGTAACACAACAATACATTTCCATACATTTTCAGTAAAAGTGTTTTAAGGTCCCTCGGCACGAAAATTAATATACACACCTCGCCATGGAAAACATATATCACCCTCCCCCACGTGCTTGCCGCCCTCGCCTTCGGCTCAGAAGGCAATCTTGCACGTGGGGGGCGGTGATCTGTTTTCCAAGGCTCGGGCATGTAATGTACTATTTTTGACTCATGGGAGGTGTGTAGCGCTGGCCGAAGGCGAGTATTACTTTCCCAAGGGTCGAAGACCACTTTTCCCGCGAGTGTCGAATCCTATTTTTCATCACAATGTGTGAAAAATGAGATTTAGCGCACAACTGATGAAATATACTAAACGAATTTGTCATAACTAATAAATTATAATCGACACAAAAAAAAGTTTACTTAAAAAATTAGGATGCTCAGTTTTTTACCGTTTGCATACATAAAATTACTGGAAATAAGTCTTTACAATCCATAACACTTCAATGTACGAGAATCCTTTTGAAAATTAAGATGCTGAACTTCACTTTTTTGATCGAAAAATCGTCAAGACTCTCGGGTTATAGTGTGCACTGAGAGAGAATTTATTTTCTACCAAAACACTTTTTACATGTCACAACAATAGAACGTGTAGATGGTTGCATTGATTTTAACACAAAAAAAAAATCTGATGAATGTAACCAAGCTCCACCATCAGAAAATATAAATTAAATAAAAAATAATCTTCTCTAAGTGTGAATTAGTGCCTACTGTTATCCCTCTCGCATGACTCCCAATCCACTTCATAAATAATAATACTGATCTCAGGGATTTGCGCGGGAAATGGATCACGTGTTCAACCACCATCACTTCCAACTCCTTAAAAATCCTCGTAATCTCCTCAACAGTGCGAAGCAAACCCTATACAATTCAATTCCTCGGCACTCAGTGGAATTTCCCCCGAGAAACCTCAGAGATGAAACGAAAATCCCGCACTAACCGACGCCTCGCATGTTCCTTCACTCCAAATTAACTCCAAGAATTTTAAATTACTCACAACGGTCAGACGGATCGTCCGAGGCCCCTTTCCAATTCCCGTCTTGCTCTAATATACCAGGACTTTTCGCACTCGATGATAAATCCAATATCAATCATAATCATTCAAGAAATATCAGTTCCTCTTATCACTCGAGGCATCTGGACAACTTATCGTGTATCGTGGAAATACTTTCGAAGGCACTATCAGGCACTTTGAGGAGGCACGTAACTGGCATGCTGGCATGTACTAACGGTGGTTTTTCTTTAGTATTCCTCTTCACGCGTTTGCACAGTAGAGCAGAATCGACCTCTTTCTGAGATCCCTCCGTTAACTAATCCACCCACACTATTTTTCCTTAATGACTCAACATCGCTGTCACATGAATAATGAATAAGTAATAAGTTGTTTATCTTCACAACATCATCGGAATAATATGCAAATTATGCAGAACACTTTGGTCTCAATTAAAACTAAATTTAAGTATTTGTTATTATCAATCAATGAAGTAGCCTTTCAATTTTCATTAGCCTTGTTTTGGTTTCGTTGCACTTACTGTTCATTCAGGTGAGATCGGGTGAGTATAAATGAATAATTGAGGGGATTAGTGTGGAATAGAACCGTCGAGGTGCACGCACGCCACTTCACTGTCTCAGCACTCTTTGGCACAAGTCTGAAAACTCACTATCTGCGGGCCTATCATTCCCCCCGCCTCCACCGTTTGCTGACATACGCGCACCGCGGTCTCTGCCAGCTCTCACCTTCTCCCTCCTCTTTGAGCCAACACAGTCACCATATCGACGAGGTAAATATATATACTCCTTTCACCTCCAGAGCTCTATTCCTCGATTTTCCTGCTCTGTCTTCCTCTATTCCGGCCCTTCCACAGCTTGAGCGGACACACCTTGATTTCCTTCCGTGTGGCACCCTTTCGTGACATCATCGCGAAACTAGGTGATGATGTGTGTCGTGAATTCAGGAGTTGATTAAATTTGGGGGTGGAAACAACATTAATTTGATTAGTTTCTTTGGAAGAAGGGGGATGGAATAATTTGATGGGAAAACAGAAAGCTTTTGATAAGACTTTTTGAATTTTGAGGGGATAGCGATATTTTTGTGAAGCGTTTTCACTGTTTGAAAACGTTTAAAATTTCATGGACAATTTAGTAGTAATTATCAGGAGAACGATATTGAACTTGATTCAGGGGGTCAAAAATTAAATTTCAGTTAAATTGGAATTCAAAAATTTCGAGAACCAGGAAAAGCCAACTAGGATTCCCCAACTTACTTGAATTCAATATCAAATTTACTGAATTTTTAATTAATTAAGAATTCAATAATATTTCACCTCAATTTTCTTGATTTAGTAATGTTCATGAAATCAGTGAACAGAAATGGACATTTGACGCCAATTTTTCTTTCATCAAATTCCTTGAATTTGAATGATGTGTACCGGAAATTTCAGCCAAAATTTTTTAATATTCCTGTAGAGACTAGAAATATGACTGTCTCCATTAAAAAACGACATATTTATATACTGCTTCACAAGATCACAAGTTTTAACTTTTTATATCACTCCAACTTTTCAGTATTGGAATTCACTCCAAACTTTCACGAGAAGGTAATTCGATTGAAGAAGGGGTGAGTTTCTGCCGAGTATCTTTGAACCTGGTGGTGCAGGAAGCAAGCCAGACAGGTCTCCATACAAATATAGTCAGGCCCATTCAATTCTGAGATTCTTGGTGTTGCTTGAATTATTTGGTTGATACTGCTTCAATGAATCAAATTTTCCACTTTTCACCGTACTTCAACTTTTCAGTATCCACTCCAAACTTTCATGTGAAAGTCATTTGATTTAAAAACAGATGCGTTTTCAACGGATATTTTTCAACCCGGAGGCAGCGATATTCTCATAAAGATATTTTGTATACATGAGAAAATAGGTTGATGCCAACTTCATCCAATTCCGAGGTATCCCCAAAAATCGAATCCCATAAAAAATTATTTTATTTTAATGCAATCCTGGGCGTTTTTCCCCTTCACAAAGTCGTAAATTTCAATTTATAAAGTTTTTGCTATTAAAATTCACTCTCAACTTCCACGTGATTCCTCACAACCTCCACGACACTAATGAAAAAAGGCTTCGTTCCATATTAAACCTGAAAATGACTTTAAAAAACTTCGTAAGTAATTTTCTCTCGTAAACACGGAAAAAACTAGCAAGTCCCAATGCTTTTATACCTCTCAAGGTTTCAGCATGTCCACCACACCCTTGATGTTCTCGGACAAGGTATCTAGTAGAGATAACAAAAAAATACACGATAAGTGTTTTCGTGCTAGTGAGCAATTTAATGTTCGCGTGACAATGAAGGACCGCGTTGGAGTGCAAAACCTAACGCTCTATGTTCCATGTAAAATAATGCAGAATTGGTTTTCCAATGCTCATCTCAAATTGACATAAACTGTGTTAGTCTGATTGTAGCAATTATGGCGAGGTGATGAGGAGACTAATTACGTCCGGATCCTTGATTTTACGGGCAATTTGATATTTTTAATTAATCCAGTTTTATTGCCGGGAAGTTTCCTCGCTGCTTCAGCATTTATAGCCCATCGATTTCCTTCAGCTAATTCACCGCCACGAAATCAATACCTGGAGGTTTGATGGAAAGACACACGTGTTTGATTGACAATATAGGGTTTACGCTTTTATTCATTACATTACTTTTGGATATAAATCAGAAAGAAAGTGTTTTTCCAATTTGAATGGTAGAATGGATTTCAATTTGTTTCGTACTTCATTTTTTCTATTAAAAATTTACGGTTAATTTGTTCACAATAATATTGGAGAATGTCAAGACTGAATTGACCAGTATTAATGTTTGACACAGTTATGGCTTGTCTCTAGTGATTTAATGTTACGAGACAAGCATAAAATCGCTTGACGAAAGTTACTTTTTCTCCGCGTAAGATATTCTTTTCTGCCATCAATAAATTGGTGGCAGGCTTACAAAAGGTTCCATTTTTTAATTCTTATGTGTTTTTTATGCTTGTTTGTCACAGACTTACTGATGGAAGCTTCATTTCTACACAATCTCATGAATTTTATTTGTATTCATGATCTCATTTCTGGATGTGAATGAAAGGGTTTCGTTCTGATGAGGGGTTTGACAGAGAACCGAAACGTCGACTCAATTCTGTAATTAAATCATACTTAAGTACATTAATGACCACAAGACCACCTAATATCCAACTTGATTGAATATTACATTATAATCACAAAGGTAGTTTTGATCGACTAATTGACGAGACATTACAAAATCATCAATTTAACGGCAAGTCATGAATTTTCCTAACGAATAACTCACTAATAATAATAATAATAATAATAATAATAATTCCATGAGTTTACGAATACATGAGTACATGAATTTCTTCATTCAGTTTTGTACATTCAGTTGACAACATACATTATTCCTCGCAGTGGTAGAAAAGAAAAACAATAATAATCACACGTATTAAAATTGCAATATTTTTCCGAACTGAAGGTCCTGCAATTATCTAGTGAGAGTTTCTGCAATTTCTCTGTAAAGAGACAAATTTCTTGTAATGGGAGGGCTGACAGTCATGAAGGAAGGAGACTGGTCCCGATTACTGGCCGTCCAGATGCCTCACGCGCCGCCACGGCTTCCACCGCCTCTATGCATCTCCTCACTCTCGCCAAGTGCCGTTTCACTATCTTCCCCTCCGCTGAACATCCTTCGAGCTTCCAAATCTCAGCATGAATCTTTTCGTTTTGTTTACTTGTCATTTAGCTTGCCATTTTCATTCCCGTCTTTTCATTTCACAAAGACCATTTCTCGAATTCCAGATTGAACATTGAGTATATAGGTCGATGCCCTGTCCACCATCACTTAGCTTTCCACGCAATCGTCGGTTTCCACCAGAATCCGTTAAATTTTTCCGTTTTTTCAGCATACCTTGCTTCATCAGATTTCAGCTTAAACACTGGCAAGGGAATGGACACCAACCTCCATTCCTTTGCCGCTATAACCAAACTTCCCACGCGTCTGTCAATTTCTATCAGCATCTTCCTGCATATACGCCAATCATCGGAATAAAAGTTTTATGTGAATTAGAAGCTACCACGACAATTATATTCACCCTTTCCAATTGATTCTTTCCTTCACGCTTCAAATATTCCTTAATTTTTTCGGACGCCGGGGTCGGCCGATGTGAACCCCATGGCGCTACCGTTGCTTGAACTTTCAACGCTTAAATATTCTGTACCAAATTACGCTGAATTTTCAATATACCGAAAATTCAAAAAAATATTCAGTTATAATACCCCGAGACCTTCAAAATTATCGGAATATTTCCCGATAGCTTCGTTGCAAACCATCGAAAGTGTCAAGTTTTGCAGGCTGAAAAATTCCGAGTGCGCAGCAAATTTTTCGAATTTCTATCAATTTTCATAGGATAATTGAGCTGAAATTGACCATTTCTATTATGGTTTCTCATTAAGGACGGGAGTTTATATAGTGTTCAACATCTTGTGACATCACATGATATGGTTGGTTAAAATTTTGGAGTAGGTAGGAGAAGAACCATGATCATTCTCGATATTAATTTACAAAAAGAAAGGAATTTTTAAAAGGGAATTCCTTGAAATGGAATTCGATTTAGAGTGAAAAAATAAACATTAAATTTCAAAGTTCACTCGTAATTAAATGGAATTCCATAATTTTTAATAAATATATTTTTGAATTTTCAGGACGACACTGAATGCGATTTAGGGGTAAAAAAATCATGAAATTGCAGATTAAACTGAAAATTCAATGTAATTTGGCACTGAATATTTATTTTAGATTGGAAATTCAAATAAATTAAGGAATCCTCATCTTTATCCTGCTTAAAATTCTGGAATTTCATTGAATTTTCAGTGAAACCTGAAATCGCATTTAGCGTCACTGTCCAGATAATTAGTAGTCAACTGTCCATGAAATTTCATTTTTTATAACAATGCACCACGAAATTCGAATTTCCCTTAACCGTCCAGCAATTGGCCTGTTCACCCTATATAAATACAAAATATTTGATAATAATAGTACTATTAAATAGAAGAATGTCAGAGAAAGAGAGGGAGGAGTCACATATTTCTTTTGTGTGGACGTAATGGGTTGTGTATCTGGGTTACGTCCAGATCTATGTTTCTGGTGGGCTATTCACTGGTTAATGAACGCTGAATGTCAGCTCTCCAGAGAACACTAAATGCAGTGCATTTCGTAATATTCAGGGGTGGAGTCTGTCATTATCGCGCTCAGTGGTGCAATCCAATTATTTTCGATATTATCTGGATGTAAGAGAGAATGAGAAAAGTAGTGGTAAACAGGAAGGAAAAGGAAATGGGCTTGGTGAAATCAATAGGGTCAATTTTATATATCTGGGTGGATTACATCGTGCTACGGTGGAGACGCGCCTTTTTATGATTCTCAGGGTCGAATTTTCTGTTCGATACTCGATAGCAAACATGAGACAATGGACACGCCCTGGAGCTGTAGATCGAGGTCAGTTTTTTTTCATAAAATTTATTGAAATTGAGGAGAGTTCAAAATCTAATTTATCATTGAAGCGATGGGAAATTGTCAGGCAGAGATTGAAAAACTATAAGCGAGAACCTTCCTCAGGAGTCTCTCGGACTTCTTTATGATGAGATTATGAATCGAAGCTACATATTCAACAATTAAATGAGGCAGATATTAAAGCTAAAGGTCACAAAATGCTTAACTTTGCGAATATCTTGGAAATGAGAGTGCTATGTTTTTTGTCTTTGAGGCCGTCCAACTTCTAGGTTTTACGAGCCGTTATCCCTTTTAGTCTGACCGTTTCGTGTATTAGAAGGTACATCATATAGAAAAAAAAAGACTGGCCGTTATCCCTCTTAGTTAGGATTTTTTCTTTATTAGAGGGAATCCATTGTGAAGATTATAAAATTAGAGAGAATCTTTTTTTTAGCTGTCATTGACATATGTTAACCTAGCAGGCAAAAGTAGCAGAATCGAATTTTCAATGTTGGACAATTTGCAGCTTATTATAAGCTAATTTTATATGCCTTCAAAAATTTTTTTGCTAATACCGTTTTTGAAAAAAACGTGTCTTTGCTAGCTTTTTTGTAAGTTAGCAGAAAAATTATTTAAAAAATCAATAGAATTTGATTTTCGATTTCGGATAATTTAAAGCTAATTAAGAGCTAATTTTCTACGTTTTTAAAAAATTCTCAGCTAACCCAGTTTTTTGAAAAACGGCGTTAATGCTAACTTACCGCAAGTTAGCAGAAAAAAAGGTCAAAGAATGAACAAACTTCCGTTTTCGATATGGGATAATTTAGAGCTCATTAGCAGCAATTTTTTTGCATTTCAAAAAATTAAAAAAAAAACAAATTTTTTTTCAAAAAAAAAATTTTTCTGTATTTTTTTTTTCACAAAACGACGCATTTACATACTTTTTACTAAAATATAGAAATGAACTAAATCTCATTTATAAAAGTGGCAAAAAAATCAATTTTGACATTGGATAATTGAAAAATCATTACCAGATAATTTGTTATAATTCCAAAAGTTTTCATCTTGATTTTTAATTGGTTTTTACAAATCCGAGTGAAAAAAAAAAGAATTATAATCAAACGCACACACTTGGGGTCAAATTTTTTTTTGGAAAATGCACCGGGGGGGGGTTGGATGTTGATCCCCATTTGGAATTTTACCGGTGCTCTAATTAGGGAATTTTTCATTAATTTTTGAAAATCAATTCCACCAAGTCTTCGGGATAAATAAAGGGTAATAATCCAACGCAAACACTAGGGGTCAAATTTGTTTCTGAAAAATGCACCTGGGGGCTTGGGGGTTGATCCCCATTAAGAATTTTCCTGGTGCCCTAATTAGGGAATTTTTAATTAATTTTTGAAAATCAATTCCATCGAGTCTTCGGAGTAAATAAAGGGTAATAATCCAACGCAAATACTTGGGCTCAAAATTTTTTTTGGGAAATGCACCGAGGGGGTTGGGGATTGATCACCATTTGGAATTTTACCGGTGCCCAAATTAGGGAATTTTTCATTAATTCTTGAAAAGCAATTCCAGCAAGTCTTCGGGATAAATAAAGGGTAATTATCCAACGCAAAGACTTCGGATTAAAATTTTTTTTTGAAAAATGTACCCGGGGGCTCATCAAAATCCTTCGGCCGTTCACACAATTCGGAATTCACAAAAAAAACATTAAAAATCCCCTGATTAGGGCACCGGGAAAATTCTCAATCGAGAATAACCCCCAACCCCCCACCGGTGCA
The DNA here is from genome assembly GCF_001412515.2 of Diachasma alloeum. Lineage (NCBI taxonomy): Eukaryota > Metazoa > Arthropoda > Insecta > Hymenoptera > Braconidae > Diachasma > Diachasma alloeum. Next base: position 125,690 of record NW_021680979.1, read on the forward strand.
TTTTCAACAGAAAATTTTGACCCCAAGTATTTGCGTTGGATAATTACCCTTTATTTATCCCGAAGACTTGGTGGAATTGATTTTCAAAAATTAATGAAAAATTTCCTAATTAGGGCACCGGTAAAATTCTTAATGAAGATCAACCCCCAACCCCTCCGGTGCATTTTCCAAAAAAATTTTTGACCGCAAGTGTTTGCGTCGGATAATTACCCTTTATTTATCCCGAAGACTTGGTGAAATTGATTTTCAAAAATTAATGAAAAATTCCCTAATTAGGGCACCGGTAAAATTCCAAATGGGGATCAACCCCCAACCCCCTCGGTGCATTTCCCAAAAAAAATTTTGACCCCAAGTGATGGCCTTGGATAATTACCCTTTATTTACTTAGAAGACTCGGTGGAATTGATGTTCAAAAATTAATTAAAAATTCTCTACTTAGGGCACCGGGAAAATTCTTAATGGGGATCAACCCCCAACCGCCCTGGTGCATTTTCCAAAAAAAAATTTGACCCCAAGTATTTGCGTTGGATTATTACCCTTTTTTTGCCCCGAAGACTTGGTAAAATTGATTTTCAAAAATCAATTAAAAATTCCCTAATTAGGGCACCGGGAAAATTCTTAATGGGGAGCAACTCTCAAGACCCCGGTGCATTTGCAAAAAAATTTTTGAAAGGGTTTGCGTTGGATAATTACCCTTTATTTATCCCGAAGACTTGGTGGAATTGATATTCAAAAATTAATGAAAGATTCCCTAATTAGGGCACCGGTAAAATTCCAAATAGAGATGAACCCCCAAACCCCCCGGTGCATTTTCCAAAAAAAAATTTGACCCCAAGTATTTGCGTTTGATTATAATTCTTTTTTTTTACTTGGATTTGTAAAAATCAATTAAAAATCCCCTACTGAGTGCACCGATATATCTCCCCCCCCATTAGTCTTCCCCCATCCCTCAGGTACAAATAGACAATATTTCTAATTTTTCACGGCCTTGCTTTGTATTAATTTTTGTAATTTAACGAGATGGGAACGTACAGTGAGTGGCGGTAGTGGGGGCCGTACAGTCCCCCACCACATCTTCCGCTACGGTCTCCCGCTAGTTTCAGCGTCATACATTGGATAATTGAAAAATCGTTATCAGATAATTTGTTATTATTCCAAAAGTTTTCATCTTTATGCCGTTCGGAACACAATAGCATTGCGGCTTATTACGAGCTAATTTTATATGCATTTAAAATTTTTTCTGCTAATGCCATTTAAAAAAAAACTTATTTATGCTAGCTTTTTTGTAAGTTAGCAGAATAATCATTTAAAAAATCAATAGGATTTAATTTCCAATATTGGATAATTTAAAGCTAATTAAGAGCTAATTTTCTACGTTGCCAAAAAAATTTTTAGCTAACCCAGTTTTTGGAAAAACGGCGTTGATGCTACCTTACCGTAAGTTACCAGAAAAAATGTTTAAAATATTTAAAAAATTGGTTTTCGACATGGGATAATTTAGAGCTCATTAGCAGCTATTTTTTCACGTTTCAAAAAATAATTTTTTTTTTTCAAAAAATTTTTGTTTTTTTTTTCAACAAACGAGGCATTTACATACTTTTGACCAAAATGTAGAAATGAACTACATCTCATTTATAAAAGTAGCAAAAAAATCATTTTTGACATTGGATAATTGAAAAATGATTACCAGATAATTTGTTATAATTCCAAAAGTTTTCATGTTTATGCCGTTCGGAAAACAATAGCGTTGCGGCTTATTATGAGCTAATTTATATACATCAAAAAAAAAATTCCGCTAATGCGATTTTTAAGAAAAAAAAAACGTATTCATACTATTTTGTTTGTAAGTTAGCAGAAAAATTATTTAAATCACTGGAATTTGATTTTCGATATCGAATAATTTAACACTGATTAAGAGCTAATTTTCTACTTTTTCAAAAAGTTTTCATGTTTATGTCGTTCGGAAAACAATAGCATTGCCGCTTATTATGAACTAATTTTATATGCATCCAAAACTTGCCATATATTAGCAAATAAATGATTCAAAAATGAACAAAATTTGACTTTCGCCATCTGATTATTTCAAGCTCATTAGTACCTATTTTTTTCACGTTTCAAAAAATAAAACAAGTGGATAATTGCATTTCCTGTAAGTGCATATAGTTTTGTTGCGAATAAATTAGCGATATGCTTCCGAATGTATGGTCTATTTTAGAAATTTTTATTTTAGTATTATTTTTAACTTCCCGACCCGGAGGGAGGAAGTTATTTGGTAATGATTTTTCAATTATGTAATGTGAAGAAGGATTTTTTTTGCCACTTTTAGAAATAAGATTGAGTTAATTTCTATATTTTCGTCAAAAGTATGTAAATGCGTCGTTTTGTAAAAAAAAAAATTGAAATTTTTTTATTTAAAAAAATATATTTTTTGAAAAAAAAATTCTGCAATTTTTTGAAACGTGAAAAAATAGCTGCAAATGAGCTCTAAATTATCTCATGTCGAAAACCAAATTTTGTTCATTTTTTAAGCATTTTTTCTGCTAACTTGCGGTAAGGTAGCATCAACGTCGTTTTTCCAAAAACTGGGTTAGCTGAATTTTTTTTTGGAAACGTAGAAAATTAGCTCTTGATTAGCTTTAAATTATCCGATATCGAAAATTAAATTATATTAATTTTTTAAATAATTTTTCTGCTAACTTGCGGTAAGGTAGCATCAACGTCGTTTTTCCAAAAACTGGGTTAGCTGAATTTTTTTTTGGAAACGTAGAAAATTAGCTCTTGATTAGCTTTAAATTATCCGATATCGAAAATTAAATTATATTAATTTTTTAAATAATTTTTCTGCTAACTTGCGGTAAGGTAGCATCAACGTCGTTTTTCCAAAAACTGGGTTAGCTGAATTTTTTTTTGGAAACGTAGAAAATTAGCTCTTGATTAGCTTTAAATTATCCGATATCGAAAATTAAATTATATTAATTTTTTAAATAATTTTTCTGCTAACTTACAAAAAAGCTAGCATGAATACGTTTTTTTTTTAAACGGCATTAGCAGAAAATTTTTTAGATGCTAAAATTAGCTCATAATAAGCCGCAACGCTATTGTTTTCCGAACGGCATAAAGATGAAAACTTTTGGAATTCTAACAAATTATCTGATAATGATTTTTCAATTGTCCAATGTCAAAAATGATTTTTTTATCACTTTTGTAAATTTGGTTCATTCCTACATTTTGGTCAAAAGTATATAAATGCGTCGTTTTGTGAAAAAAAAAAATTGAAATTTTTTTATTAGAAAAAAATTATTTTTTGAGAAATAAAAATTTTCTCCAACAATTTTTCGAAACGTGAAAAATAGTTGCTAATGAGCTGTAAATGATCCCATGTCAAAAACCAAATTTTGTTTATTTTTTACCCATTTTTTCTGCTAACCTGCAGTAAGCTAGCATCGACGCCGTTTTTCCAAAAATTGGGTTAGCTGATAACTTTTTGAAAACGTTGAAAATTAACCCTTAATTAACTTGAAATTATCCGACATCGAAAATCAAATTCTATTGATTTTTTAAATAATTTTTTTGCCAACTTACAGAAAAGCTAGCAGAAACACTTTTTTTCAAAGCCGGCATTAGGAGAACAATTTTTGGATGCATATAAAAGTAGCTCATAATAAGCCGCAACGCTATTGTTTTCCGAACGACATAAAGATGAAAACTTTTGGAATTATAACAAATTATCCGGTAACGATTTTTCAATTATCCAATGTCAAAACTGATTTTTTTGCCACTTTTATAAATGAGATTTAGTTCATTTCTACATTTTGGTCAAAAGTATGTAAATGCGTCGTTTTCTGAAAAAAAAAAAAAAAGAAAATTCAAAAAAAAATTTTTTTTGAATTTTTTTTTTTCAATTTTTTGAAACGTACAAAAATAGCTTCTAATGAGCTCTAAATTATCCCATGTCTAGAACGAAATTTTGTTCATTTTTTAATCATTTTTTCTGCTAACATGCGGTAAGCTAGCATTAACGCCGTTTTTCCAAAAACTGGGTTAGCTGAAAATTTTTTGAAAACGGAGGAAATTAGCTCTTAATTAGCTTTAAATTATCTGATATCGAAAATCAAATTCCATTGATTTTTAAAATAATTTTTCTGCTATCTTACAAAAAAGCTAGCAGAGACAGGTTTTTTTCAAAAACGGTATTAGCAAAAAAATTTTTGAAGGCATATAAAATTAGCTCATAATAAGCTGCAAATTGTCCAATATTGAAAATTCGATTATGCTAATTTGCCTGCTAGGTTAACATATGTCTGTCATTGAAGGCGGGCATTTTTGTCAGTCATGGAAATTAGTGATTTAGAAGCATAAGCCAAGAGAATTTCTGTAGCTTATAATTTTTCACGAAAAAAGTCTGTTACTGATTCCTGATTGCAATATTACGATGAAGAAATTAATAACTGAATAACCTCATTGTTCATTCCAAAAAATTTCCGACAAATCGATTTCGATCGATTTTCTCGGTGCTGTCAATTGATACGAGATTTCAACTGGTATTTTTCTGTTCACTTATTAGAAATTTGCATCAAGTAACAGTTCTACTTAAATTCCAAGAAATTTCCTCATTGACAATTCATATGGTGAAAAACAACAATGATAGTTGTAAATTTCAGTTCAACTATTTCATGAAATTGAAAAATGAGCAACGAAATCCAGGGACATATGTATTCTTGAAGTTTGAATAAATTTAAGGTTCCGCATAATTTGGTAGTGAATATTCAGGTTTTCATTGAAAATTGAATTAAATTGGGAAATTCTTGTCTTCTTACTGCTCAAAAATATCCCTCCGGAAGAGAATTTTTCCATCCAAATTTCTGCCAATATATATATATCGACATGAAAAATAAAATAACAGTCGAATAGTGCAATTCTCGAAATAATTCTTCCTTTACTCGTCCGCAATATTTAAAGTACTGTAATTTTTATTGGTTGATTTCTAGATGGAGGAACGATCTGTGAAATTCGCTATCCTGGGAACTACTACTAAATTGCGCATCAAAATGCCAATTTTTTATTCTAACAGAGTCATTGAGAGCAAATTGAAGGACCCTATCATGAAACGTAGAATTCGAAATCAAATATGGGAATGCAATCGACGTCGGTGGCCGAGTGGATTAGACGCAGTTTCCGGTTTACAGCCGAGGCGCCATCATCTCACTGTAAAGCCATCCCAATAATTCTTAATTATCCAAGTAATCAGAATCAGTTCGATTACCCGTCAACTAATTTATCAACGGATAAGAGATCCCGAACATTCGGAAATACATATCCTTGGCCAATATTCAATAAAACCATACCCATTCATATTGTCAATTCATAACCTAAAAATTCTGTGCCACACCTCATCATTTAATCCAGAGCAGTGCTGTCCGCGCCCAATGGGGCAAATTAGGAAAATCATAATCCACCTTCTACAGAACATCTGTAATACCTAGCAAAACTAATACATCGATCAGTAAGGGAAAACAAATAAATGAATTCCGAGGGAACCACTAGGCCCTCGGAAGATGGACCATCTACAAAATCACCAGCAAGTGGTTACACACAAACTACTGGTCAGTCTTCTACAAAAACAACAGACCCCAACGAATTAATCATACATGGAACATCAGCAATGACAAAATCTCAAATTAAGTGGCTTAATAATAAACACAAACCAAACATCATCAAGAAAACCACAAAAATGAACGACGTACAAAATAGAAAAGGTGCAAAACGAGCCAAAAACCATGAAGATATCACCCCCTTATCTTCTCAATCATAGTCAATCAGCGATCTGAATCACGACAACGTAAATGAAGAAAAAGATGGACAAAACATCTCTCAAACTGCTGAATGGACAAAAAATCTTCTTGATGAGAACAAAAATCTGAAAGCCATGATTCCCAGCCAAAATGAGATAATCACACAACTCAACCAATCTCTGCAGAAACTCTAAGAAACTATTGACAGAAAGTTTCACAGCCAAGAAGACAATTCATCTCACAATGACAGAGACACCACCAATAATATCAACATTGATCAACCACCAATGGAGATCTCGTAGGACTACAACAACAGAGACTACCCTCCCCTACCTAAACCAAAACAGAAGCTGCAAGACGTAACAAGACCTATGGGAAAGGCCCCACCCTCGTCCTGCCAGTCCAACGACTTCATACCCAACAGGACACAGCCAACAACTCCAGACGATCCTCACAGACTCAGTGGTAAACCCCCGCCGATCAACATACAGTCGCGGACTTAAGTTCGTGAACAGCCTGCACCCTATGTGTTTTGTTCATGAACTTTAGTACCCGACTGTACACAACAAATCTCCATCAGAAATAATTCAACTCATTAAAAACCAAATTAAAGATAAGCTTACAGGTCATAAATCCCTGCTAAAGTTCTCCCACAACGATCACACTCTCAACCCAACAGCAGCTCTAAACCACAATCTTCCTCCTCCATAAACATCACACAAATATCACAATTATTTGAACAATTAAAGAATGAGGTAATCACCAGCATTAATTTCAAACTTCACAATATGCAACATACTATGGATACACTCTCGAACCAAATGAATTATATAATACAATCGTTGGTAGAGGCCCACATACTACAAACTAAAAATGATTAATATACCGACACAATCCCAAATCCATTTCCTTAACTTAAACGAACTTAAATGCTTCGCAATTAATGTAAACTCAATTATTACTAACCAAAGAAGAGCATCTCTGCTCAAATTTATCGAAAAAAATAATCCAGACTGTTTATTTATCAGCGAAATAAAACTTTCCAACTTACACAAGCCATATTTTGATAATTACAGAATATATAGAGATGACAGATCAGCTATGGCAGGTGGCACAGCCATCATAATAAGAAATACCTTCAAAGCAACTAAAATCTCAACCCCCCACGTTTCAAATTTCAAAAGCCTTGAAACTACAATATTAAAAATCAACCTCGTCGATAATAATAAACTATACCTTATAACTGCTTACGGTGCTGGAAATAATAACAAAGAATTTATGCAAGAACTCCAAACCTTATTCATTGATTTGAAACTAAACAATCAAAATAATGTTTACATTATAGCTGGCGACTTAAATGCCAGATATGAAAACTGAAGCAACCCCAGTCCCAACCACAGAGACAAAGCATTAAATAAATGGATTGAAGACAACGAATTTGAATTCAAATTGAAATTCAACAGTTCTCATGTACCCTCAATGCCAAGAGAAGGCGCCTTTCTCGATGTTATCCTTATAGACGCAAGACTGACGATCACTAATACTGTACCTGATGGTAGACTACCGACAACTGACTATGATAGCGACCATAGAGGTATTCAATTCAATATAACTCTCGAAAACAAACTATCTATAGAATCCCTGGAAAGTGAAAACCCCATAAACTACAATGCTACCAACTGGGACGATTTTGCTAAATACATTTTCAACAAATTCACTCTAGATATTGACCCAAATAAAAACTTAACTAACTCAGAAATCGATAAATACTTAGAAGATATTAACAATATTATCAATGAAGTAATATTAAACACGGTACCCAAAATTAACAAAAAAAAACGCCTAGAAGAATACATCAACAAAAAGATCAATAAACTCCAAAAAAATAAAAGTTTCCTCATAACTCAAATCAATAATATTTACAGAAAAAATAATAAAAGACAATTTGCTAATGAAATAAAACTACTAAAGTTTGCCATAGAAAATATTAACGAGACTTAAAATTGAATTCTCTAAATCAGTCTCAAAATATTGGGAAAAGAAAGTCAAAAATATCCCAAGAAATGACCCAGCCAAAATGTTCCCCATACTTAACAAAATATTTAGACCCAAACAACCTAACGAAATTAAAAACTTAATAATCCCCCCCAACAAAACAAACCTCCTCGACTCTGCAGAAATACTCCCAAACCAAAGATCCTTTGACAACAACAGAAACGCAATTATCCTTGACCCAATTCAAAAGCTTGACATCATTGGAGCCCATTTTGAAGCAGTCAATGTTCAGAATCTCCACATGGGCAACCCGTCACTTGACAACATAGTAATAAGAAAATTAGACATACTTAAAGAAGACATCAATCACGAGTATAATAATAAAATCTCGGTCGCAAATTTCAATATTGACAACCCAGCCTCAGCTCCCTCCTGTAATCTTGAAGACAAATATTTTACATCACAATTAGAACTCGAAGGCATTCTTAAACGTTTACCAAATAAAAAATTCTCAAGCTTCGATAAAATCTGCCACATAGTACTCAAACACATACCCCCCATATTAACTACACAACTGGTCATTATTTTTAATAATGCTCTCAACAACAAATATTTTCCTTCTTGTTGGAAACTCGCCAAAGTCATTGCACTCGAAAAAAGAGGAAAAAACCCTCACGACCCCACGAATTACCGTCCTATTTCCCTATTACCCACCTTAAATAAAATTTTCGAGATGATCATAAATAAAGCAATATTTGAATTTTGTGACAAAGAGAATCTTATACCAGACTATCAATTCGGTTTTAGACGAAAACACTCAACACTGCCCGCAGTAAATAAATTCTCCTCTGACATCTGCTGGGCTCTGAATAAAACAGAATGTGTCGGTGCTTGTTTTATAGACTTAGAAAAAGCCTTTGATACCGTGTGGCTGGATGGCTTAATTTTCAAACTAATCAAAAAAAACTTCCCTCTCCATCTTATTAAAATAATATATAACATGATTTACGACAAAAAATTTATTGTATCTTTGTATCTAATGGATCAGACAACTCCCATAAATACTTCTCAGTTGTTAATGGACTTCAACAAGGTACGGTAAACTCACCAATTCTATTCAATTTATACACATGTGATCTACAATCATTCGGTCTCAACACAGATCCAAACAAAAAAGCACTAGCTTTCGCTGATGATCTTTTAATCTACACTACACATAAAAAAGTCACTACTATTCAAAACCATCTCCAATCTATTTTCAATAAAATCAATAACTACTACTTCAACTGGAAACTAAAAATCAACCCGAGTAAATGCGAAACAATTCTTTTTAATCCTACTTTAAGTTCCACATGTGCAAACGTACATCAAAATTTAAAAAACTTCAACATCACTGAGAAAGAAGATGGTACTGGTATAATAATCCCTCACAAAAATGTAGTCAGATACCTGGGAATTTATTTCGATAACAAATTAAATTTCCGTCATCACGTTCAAAACCAATTAGAAAAAGCAAACAATGCTTTCAAAGCATGCATAAAACTCTTTAAAAACAAATACCTCCAAGGATTAAAATCATTTGCTAATCAGGCCAATTTTAACATACGGCTGTCCAATTTGGTTCAACATTAATAACAGACAGATTGAGAGAATACGAGTTTTTGAAAGAAAATGTCTGCGCTCTTGCTTGAATAAATTTAGATCACCTCAATCCAATTATCAAAAATATTACAACAATTACAAAATTTATAATGAAGCCAATATTCACAGAATTGACTGCTTCATTCTGAAATTAATTCGCAATCACATAAATAACTCCTCAAAATATATTAAAATTAACAACATCATTGGCGCTCCCTTCTATACAGACAATAATTATATACACAAAACACTTAATAGTGGCTTTATCCTACCTGAAGCCTTCATTTACTTGGATAAAAATAATATGATTCAAGACTAAAACAATATTCCTATAATATACCACGCAAAAAGAGGAAGATATCCCAACAAAATTGTATACAAACAAAATATAAATTGTAAAACGGAAAAAAAATTAATAACCGGCGACACGACAATCTTTGAAAGAGATAATAATTTAAACCACAGATCTAAATGCAAGGAATATTGGTGGCTCCCTGAGCTCCCGGACAATAATCCTTAAACCTCCCTGTACATATTCCTCCGCGCCCCCTGTACATAAATGTATATACGTAATTATTTTAGATTTAAGTACCTTACGACAATTAAAAATCAGGTTTAATAGCCAGTTCGTGATTTCCACAACTCCGAGTAAACGCCACTGGCGCATTCATCCAGATCTAACACCATTTACCACACACTTTAAATTAAACATAAATAAGTATAAGATACGAAGCGGGCATAGCCCGTATGCACTCTCCGCCCCATCTTGTTTTTTTGGTAGCAATTAATCCCCTCAACTATGGACAATGTAAATAATTTGGCTTAATAACCATGTTTAAACAACTATTAAAAAAGTGGATTAAACGCAAGTCTAGTATGCGAAAGGTTGTGAGTTCGATTCCCCGTGTAACCGAATTTTTCAACGGAAGGCTCCGGCGAGCGGGAGGTTGCTAATAGAGGAACCGTCTGTACCGGCATGGGTTTTCTGTGGTTTCCCCATGCTACTTCTATGTTCTATAGGAGTGAGAATGCGATACAGTGTAGAATCCACAGCGGCATGCATAGGATTGGATAGAGTGCCCAATGGGACCCAAAAAGGGACTCCGAGGCCGTAAAAAATATATATATATATATGGGAATGCCGTCAGTCCCATAAGCATCTCAAAACGAATCAGTCTAAAAAAATATTGAAAGTTATTAGCTAGCTGAGTCTCCACGCATTTTTCCATAAATTCATAATCATTAGAATAATCCCTCATAAGTTAATTGTGAGAAATTTCCTTAACTTTCAATTCGCATAGTTCTAAAACTCTACTCGAATTAATTATGTTAATTCGTTCTGTTCACCCAATTAATATTCAAGTACTCATATCCAACATGAAAATCTCACGTATGTACATACCACTGTACTAGAGTTTGAATGAAACAATTCCATCCATTTGTGTCCCTCCACAATACTCCACATGCAGTTCACACAAATTGATTTGAAGCGATTTTTCCTATACCATGCAATGAAAATTGACATGCGAATTTAAATGCAGTCTATCGACTTCTTTTCCCTGTGGACGAGGAAGTATTATTTATCTTCAATGTTATCTTCTGAAGTATCAAAGGGTATATGCAACTATTTTCGTTATTCCCAGGGATCGAAAGATCGATTCCCTGCCCCTACAAAGTGATGTAGTTAGTAGTGATCTCCATATCATTACTCATAGCTCTTTATTCCATCATTATGCCGCTATAGTTCATTTCCTAAATGAAAAGTCAGCATGATTTTATTTTCCTGTTCTGGCGACATTCAGAAGTGTCATCGTGGAAAGGTCACTGAACGACGCTGGGGACGGCTGTATTTCATTCTCTATGTCTTCTTTTGCAATTGGTCGCAGCGGAGAAGTAGTAAAGAACGGAAGGACACTTGAGAATTGTTAACCCATTTCTCTGTTGGGTGTGCTAACAGACTGTTTGTCACTTTTTGTGTATTGGATTAGATTTTCGTTATCGCACGGAGAGAATTAAATAGAAAACATTACCATGGCCATATGAGAGATTACTATAGTAACAGTAAAAGGGTTTTCAAATAGTAATCCTTACTATGTTAGGTAATGGTACGTATATTCCATAGTAATTCTTACTATGCTCCATAGTAGTGCTTACTATATTCCATAGTAATGCTTATTATGCCCCATGGTAATGCTTACTATATTCCATAGGAATGCCTACCATGTCCATAGAAATGGTTACCTTGTGAATGTAAAATGGTCCTATGAACATAAGAACTATCTCTAAAATAACCAGTCGAAATTCGCGATTGCCTCTTGATGCGTTCATAAACTCAAGACGCTTAAGGCTCAAACTCTTTTAAAAAATTACACAAATTAAACTTTTCATTTTATATTTTTCTATTAAATTCCACAATATTTTCGTTCGAAATTTATATATTTATTTAAATAATAAAGCTTCAATTATATGGAATCAATACTGCATGCATTAGAAGTCGATAATCAATTAGACATAAATAAACAATTTGTTTGATTCAAACAGAGAATCATTACACATCTAAACAATGATTCCAAATTTCTAACTAACAAAGTCTACTTGTATGAAAAAAGCATTTATTTACATTTATAAAACTATTCATTTGATATGAATAAAAATGCAACTGCAAATTTAATTTAGGTTTTAATGGTCTTTATTAGGAGCTCTCTGAATAAATCCATTATTTCATTCAGAAACATAATTTCTCTTTTCGATGGTTCTTACAACAAGAAAATTCTCGTTCTTGAATTAATGATATTTCTGTGTCTAACATTGATGCAGTTTTGCGAATGGCTAGTTTAAAATACTCGTGGCAACTCTGTACAATCATCTGAGCGGTGGGAGACGAGTGGAGTGAGCGCCATAACCATGGCCGTTGTTATCATCTCTGTTTTTAAATACCCATACGGAGGAAAATTTTCTTGAAAAATTCATGTGCTTGCACCATAAGCGAATCACATTTTGCACACTGAGAAATTATTGTGTTGCACCAGATAAATTATCGTTCAGCACCGGAAAAATTATTGGGGGCACCATAATTTTTCCGGTACTACACAATAATTTTGCCAAGTTTGTGGATTGTGACTCGTTTATGGGGGTTATTACGGTGCAGTCTTCGGCGATTCTGAATAGATATTGTTGCTAAACGATTAATCGTACTTAAACAAGTGCTAATATTTTTCATTATTTTTACAACTTTTTAGTTGAAAAATCAAAATTGAAGTTTTTATTTGAACGGAGATATGCAACATTTAACGATTTTCAATAAGACCCTGGGTTAATAGTACATTAGAGTACAAGGGCACAAATTTCGTTTTCGACGAATGTGAAGTTTACGGGCCGAGCCAAAGGCGAGGTCTGTATTCACATTCGTTGAAAACGAAGTTTATGCCCGAGTGGTCTATTCTATTTTATGCCACATCGTGCAGAAGTCGAGTTTGAAGCACGCTGCGTGAAGCGACTCGACTTATTGCACGGCGTGCCATAAATAATGGTTTTTGAACATTGTTATTTATAAAAACAAAAACGACAATTAAACCGCGAAAACAAATTACGATTGCGAATCGCATCGAGTTTTTGGATAATTGTTTGTAGTTTTTAAAAATCCTTCAATTAAAAAATAACCTCCTAAGCGTAGAGCTACGTTAATTTGTTTGAATCGTCATTTTTCACATATTGAAGTGGGAAGTAGGAAAATTCGCAATTGGTGAAACATTCATTCATTTTCTGACTCAGTATAGTTTACGAAAATTATTTTTTCGAGGACAAAAATGGGATTGCATTTAAAATACAGTGAAAGCGAAGCATCTATTTTATTATTGACCGATATCTCCACTTGGAATGATAACAGATTGTTTCTTTCATTATTTATATTCTGATTGAATGGGGTCCTTCATTGGTATGAAACATTATTCTTGGCAGAGGAGGGAAGGTAAAAATTCCTAGTTGAAGCATTTCTTCTTTTTGGCTCGCAATGTTAATAATAATCCCAATCTGTCGTAATAGTTTACGAAAAATTATTTTTTCGACGAGAAAAGTAGAATTATATTTTGAAAAATAAATGAGGCTGACGAGTCTTCATTTTATTGTTGACCCATTTCTCTGCTTGGAATGATAACAGACTGTTTAGTTCACTACAGTAGACTCCCGTTAGAGTCACACTCTAACGGGCTCTAAGGGGCTGTTGGAGAAGTGAATGCAACTGTATTCTCCTTCCCCCACCACGCGCTTACTCCGGGCGTCATTTCTCGGAAAAGACATTCATAAAATAAAAATACTGAATTTTTCTTTTTATTTTATTGATGAAAAAATTAAAATATAATAATAATTATCATAACAATTATGATATTATAATGTACCCCGGTGACTTGGCGCAATGGGTAAGTTCATTGCCTCACATGCGAAAGGTTCCGAGTTCAAATCCCGGCCGGGTAGAGGGGTGCGATCTAACCATTTAAAGTCTTGATCATCATCGCAGTATACCCTAACCGGGTCGAAGCGATGTAAAATAACGATAAAAAAAAAGATATTATAATGACCAATAAACCGACGGCAGTGGCTGTGTGGTTAGAGTGTGGGATTGGCATGCGGGAAGCTCCAAATTTGTGATACTCTAAATCTCACGGTTTCATTGTCGAGCGGGAGTCTCGTAAGAGACGACTGTACCTGGGCAGGTTTTTCCCTCAAATGTGGTTTTCCCTTGTCCCTCGGCGAATGCGGTACAGGGGGTTGGGGGGTGGGAAGGAAACAAATCGTAAAGACCCGAAAGGGTATACGAGAAGAAAAAAAAATTTTTTTAATAACCAATAAAAATAAAAATTAATTAGTTATTATTAATAATTAATTATTGTCATGTGGATCCATTTTTCAATTCATTTAAATTTTCACTCGATCAACTAACTAATCAAATTTTAACTTATTTTATCACAATAAAAGTGTAACCTCTCTCCGTGACGATCAGGAGTAGACATAGTCCCCCCATGTAAATTCATATTTTCAGTATTTTATTTTGCAAATTTCCGTGAATTCAAAAACAATGACTCCTCCAGGAAAAACAGGAGCGTTCATTTAAAGGCTTTCGTAGCTAACGGAGTGGGGGGAGCGCTCGCGGGCCGAAAAATCGATATGAGGGGAAATGCGACTATAACGAGTGTGACTCCAACGGGAGTCTACTGTACATGGAAAGGATATAAAATTTGTTCCCATTGTGGAAACAGTAATTTCTGTTATGAAATATTGAACACGGAAACACGTACGGCATGCTCTGTAATTTGCAGTTCCATTAGAAAATTTGAAAAATGAAAATCTACGATAACCTGTCTGTGTCCGACGTAGTAAGGCAAAATAAGGAAACGCATCCGTTATAATAAAAAAATAATTTTCATTCATTTTTGATCACTTTTATTTTTTTTTTCTTCTCGTATACCTTTTCGGGTCTTTACGATTTGTTCCCTTCCCACCCCCCTCAACCCCCTGTACCGCATTTGCCGAAGGGAGGGAAAACCTCATTCGAGGGAAAAACCTGCCCTGGTACAGTAGTCCTTTTTGACGGGACTACCGCTCGACAGTGAAACTGTGAGATTAGAGCGCTATAAATTTTGACCGCCGGTGCCGGGAAGCGAACCCGGATCATTGGCATACGAGTCTAGCACTCTAACCGCAGGGCCACTACCGTCGGTTTTTTGATCACTTTTATTTTTAATTAGTTTTTCAACGAGTATTCGTCGTTGAAAAAGGGTGGCGGGCCAAGGGAGATTGAATTTCTATGAATGTTAAAACAATGATCGGAAATTGGGCTGCACATTGCAGAAATTTTGTTCACAGTTATCTCCTTACCTAATGTAGCTTTTTCCGTCAGACTCCGTGTAGCGTGCGATTGGGCTCTCCACACTCCAGCGCCGAGAAAGCAAGTAAAAGCAATGATCAGGTTAGAGGGGTAACACGGAAAATAACTGTATTGCAAAACAATTTTTCTGGCATTTCTTCCTCTGTGTACCATTTTTCTTTCTAGCCACACGTTGTCCGGTTGGTTGCGTGGCCGATAAAGAAAGGGGATTCCCGGAATCGAAAACAATTGACGGTCGAAATCTTGTCATCCGTTGGAGTTTTTATAGATCAATACACTCTGTTAAAAAAATTTGACCGAAATTTTCAGTACACTTTTTAGGAATTTTCATCGGATTGTGGGGTTAACAGGAAAATTGCTGGACGGTTAAGGGAAATTCAAGTTTCGTAGTAGAATCCAAAATAAAAGAATTACCTAAATGGTGTATGATGGCTTCCGTACCTTCAAGAATGTTTTAATTAGAAGAAAAAAATTATTTGAAGTGAAAATAACAAAACAAAGAATAATTTAATTAAGAAATAGTTGAATGCAGTCGAAACCCCTAATTTCTGGACGACTGGGCCATACTTCTTTTTTTTATTAAATGTCGATCAATAGAAAAAATAATTGATCACATGATTATACACGAGTAATATTATTGAAAGGTGAGATAATCAGTAGAATTTTCATTTTATTCACGGAATATTCAATGCAAGTTGAAATCATCCAGAAACTAACCCCCATCCAGAAATTGAAAAAATGTGAACAATAACAATTACGAATTATTTTTTCAAAATTCAATTTCTACACAGCTAATTTCGTTTTTTGTTCAATAAAAAATTGCACCATTCATGTAAAATAGTGTAATCACAAAAATGTTTCTGAAAGAATCGAGAATATATTTTAAACATTATGAGGATAATTTTTTTGCACTAATTATTCGTTTTCAGACATATATAATCGATCTTCAATGCATGAGAAATCTCACTCCAATCGCCCGCTACTTTTAAAACTTATACTAGTCTCAAATCATGCAAGTTCTCTATCGACAATTCCGTGACAAAATAATAAAGCCAAATTAATTCAGATATTCCGTGTAGGTGTTATTTCACGGATGTCTTTCAAAATATTGGATTTAGAGGGAAATAACATGAATCATAAGGAAAAATCAACCCCCGGTCAGTTTTTTTTTCTCCTCTTTCTGGAAGGTATTTTTCTAGGGGTGATTCACATTAAAAAAAGGTAGATCTGTCATAGATAGGGATAAAATATATCCTTTTAGGGGAAAGTTATACCGAAAACGTGTTAAAGGGAGGTTATCTTGAATTTTGAAAATTACGGGTTATTGAAGTTTGTTTTTCCTACATTCTATGCACGCAAAAATCAATAATTAACGTGAAAAACTAATATATTTGTCGCCCGTTATATAATGATTTTATGGGTATAAATACCAAATACTTGCCATCTATAGAACCACAAAATGATGAGATTGGAGGCAAGGTCCAGCGTAGTTAATTTATTGCGATAAAAACGAATTATTCCCCGAAGAATTTTCCAAAAAATATGCTGAAAAAACAATTACCAAATGCTTGTTTTATGCTTGAAAATTTGACCAGTAGAAATATCCGATACTTGGCTTTCGAATCAGTTCACCTGATCAGTGGATTTTCTTCCTACAAAAACTGTAGATTTTATAGTCGAATATTAAAACATGTCTCCCAATTATAAAAAAAATGTAATTTTTTAATTCATCAAAATAAAATTTTGAGGAAAAAAACAGTTCCTTACCTTAAAAATTGAGTCAACTGAACTGTTTCTTTGATTTAATCATGTTATGCTTATTAATTACAAACGAGCAATAAACAATCAGCTTTCTCACACTAATTTATGAGGTATTCCATGCCAAATGAGTCAACGGCTGACCCTCAACCTTTTGGAAATTGATCTTTACCTTGTTTTTCTTTTTTTTTTCAATAACTCGGATTCTATTCAGCCGATTTTGGGTAATTTCTTTTTAATGTCTAGGTGCTGATAATACGGAATTTTTAAAAACAAAATGGAAAAACTGGAAGGTTCAAAATTATGTCGCCTTTTATTTTTCTCACCGTTTTTTCACAGTTCAGTCTCCGTACAAGATACTTTCATACAAGATACTAGGCCTGAATCCGTGCCGCGTGATACCCCCATTTTCTGGTATGAATGTTTTTCGTTTCGCATTCTCCGTATAAGATACTCGACAAAGGGGCTAGAATTGAGTGGGAATGGAGTTGAGATATTACAGAAATTACTGGAAATAGATCCATGTTTGATCTAGAACTAATTACACATCAATTGAATTTCAAAATGAATGGACACTCGTTACAGTTAATAAGAAAAATTAAACGCATCGGTCATAAAACTTGGTAAAATAGCTATTTTTTTACACGTATTGCACCATGTATTTTACGTCCATTTTTTACATGGATAGATAGACACAACAAAACAAAATTCCACCCAACTTTAATGAAAACCAAAATTCCAATAAAAGTCTCAATTTTGCCTCGCAGGCGCCTATTAACAAACTAACCTATTTCGAATTTCTAAATTGTTATTTTGAAAAGGAACGATATGTTCTAATGAAACATTCGTTTTTCACATCAGGAATCATATGCAAATGATCACAAAAATGGAAATCGTCTGGTAACTTTTACGAAGAATATCAAATCAAAATACTTTTAAAGTGGGGGATACGTAATTCTCGGAATTTTATTCCCCTACAGTCCCTGTAGTATCTTATACGAAAATTGAACTGTAGTAACACTTATAATCAAAATAAGTATACTGAGCCGTCATACAACTTGGATTTCGTCCTGGATCTATTTTATCTTCAATTTTTTCTTCTCGAAATTCCGCGAATTTGGTCAAAACACTCCGAAACGACTTCAATAGCTCAAAAAAATATGTAATATATAAGTATACATTAAAATTCTCTTTATACTGAATGAATAGAATTTTATTTCATTGGTGCTACAACTACTGTTTTACACCTACACAAGTCTCTCCTTCTCAACATAACAATAACATGAATAGATAAATACAAAATCCAAAAATTGCTTTAGGTATTATCCTAAATACAGCCAACATACAGAATATCTAATATATAAGACAAACAGATATTGCCAGAAAACAATGCGGACCTACGCCATCGTCACTCCCCTCCCCGCGATTCGCGAGTATGAAAGCACTTAATAAATGGATAGTATATATTAAGAAACATTTTTAAGACATCGCGACGAAATTTAAGAAAATTTTCGCGAACTGGCAACAATGACAAATGCTGCAGACGTGTCCGTTTCCGATGTCCAATCCTGGCACTGATTCGGCTCCCTCTGCATCGCCCATGTATTCCGACGTCACTCTCGTGCCTTTGCTTCTCTTTAGCCCCTTCCACGCTACTCCGCTCGCTGTTTCCAAGCCTCCCTCAATGACCAAAAGTTGTCGCCAGTAATGCTTCTATAACTGCCAAATTCTTCAAAAATTTGCATTTATTCTCATGGCAGAACTATCCATCACAGCCACCACTTCCTCTAGCTCGTACTTTCCTCTTCATTTATAGTGGAGGTGAATTCTTCTTTCTGGTCGTGGCCTCTGTGTATGCGTGTTCAGCCTCTATTCCATTTCTGTCTCTCTTCCATATCTGCATCCTTCTCCCACTACCTTCGCAATGCGGCCTCTCTGTGGGTCCATTTCCTAGCCACTACGTTTGGTCTTCCTTCCACCAACTATGTCACTTATTGTTGATAATTTTCTGTAATTCACACTCTGCCTTATATCTTCTGCCTCCATCTTTCATCCCTCGTTATTTCACTCCGATGACTTGCGCTTCTATTGGATTATTTTTCTATATATTTCTGTTACGTTGTTTGACTCTTTGTTCTGTGTCGCTTTTGCCTCGTGGTCATGCTGTTCAACCTAACCTTGCTTATCCAATTGCCACTTTTTCCTCTTCTATCTCTCCACTTCTCATGATTTTTCGGGAAAACATTCCATTTTCACTATCACTACCAATAATAGCCTCCCCTTAACCACTTCTTTCAATTATTACTTCCTCTTTTACCCCGAAATTAGGAATTTTTCTCTTCCCGTTGGGCTCATGCCCACCTCACGCCGCCATCTTCAAACAGCGAGTCTCTTCTCTTTATACTGTTTATAATCAAAGTAAATCAACTCCATTTTGGGGTATTTTGACCAAATTCGTGGAATTTCGAGGAGAAAAAATTGAAAATTAAATAGATCTAGGACGAAACCCAACTTGTACGACGACTCAAAATACTTGTTTTGATTACAAGAGTTACTGGAAAAAAGACGAAAAAAATAAAACGTGACATAATTTTGAAAAATCAAGTTCAACTTTTTTTGTAAATTCGGTATTATGAGCACCTAGGAGTTGAAAAAAAATGACTCAAAATATTTTTATAGATGGTAGAAAATCGAAAACTTTGAGGTGTCACTAATCAAAATCGGATGAATAAAACTGCAGTTATTGGAAAAAACGAAAAGAGAAAAAATCATCTCCGAAATGGGCTGTTAAAAAAATCTGGAAAAAAAGAGATAGTTTCTCTAGTGCCCCAATCGTAGAAAAAATCGAGATCAATTTCCAAGAGGGTGAGGGTCAGCCGTTAACTCATTTTACATGGAATACCTCATATGGATATCCTCACATCAATAACCGGTGACGTTGAAAACTTAGGATAACCTCCCATTAAGTCATCCATACATTTTAGTTATTTAATTTCCCATGACAAAAGGGCCTAAAATATTCTTCGAAAAAAGTACAGCTTGTTCCCATCGTTTTTTGTGTGAAAGCTCTCTGGATCTTTCTCAAAATTTTTCGTTTCTGAAGCTAGTGAAAAAAATGAAAATCAAATTTTACTCATTAACAACCAAAATGGATATCTAGAATATTTTGTTCACAAATCGAACAATCAATTATCGGCAAATGTAAGTAATTTCCTGTGGATGAGCTCTCCGCCGGGGAATTTAGGGCAAAGGCGAGAGACCGTACACACCTACTCCATTTTCGTGCAGCATAGGAGACTAGTGAATCTGCCACACCCAACGCACAACGTATCTACTTTCGGTTGACTCCTCGTCTGACTGTACGTGTCGGGTGACTACGTAATGTATAGCTGACATCTATTCCGACGAAAAATGATTGCAACCAATTCGTTGAAATGAACAGACACGCAAGGTAGACGAATGGCCGTTTGCCTCTAAAATTTCAGACTAATAAACACGATTTGACGTTGATATGAGTGAATTACCACTTGTTTTTCCAAGAGTTCAAGGAGACTAATAAAAAGGTTATTGGGCTGTGAATTTTTCTCCCAAGAGGATTGTCGACGAAGGTTTTATTGATTTCTACAAGCCCAGATCTCAGGCTGGATGACACACATTGTGGAAATTTAATGGTCTACAAATGGGTTTTTGAGACTAAAATAACCACTCTAGTTTAAGAGCAAAATCATTGGTAAATACGGTGATAGAAATGATAGATCTACAACGAAATTAAATACATCAAGTAGAATAGAAACATTTGTATTAATTGAATTAATTATTTTGAAGTAATTTCGTCAACTCCAATTCAGATATTCAATTTCAATTGATTGAATTTTATTAATTGATTTTCGTTAACGAAGCTCAATTAGAGATGATAGAATTTCTATTAATTAACGGAAGTTTGAACGGCAAATGTCTGGAGACTTTTTGTAATTGTAAAAATTCTCTATGCAGAAGGATTTTCCACATTTTTACAATCATTAAAGCTGTTTATCCAAACCCACAAGCACGCAAAATTTTTCATTTTTTTGCTTCCGAATGGAAGTTTTGAAAATGCAATTTTTTTCGATTCTCTAATTTTGCTTGGATATGACTCAGAGTGGTCTGAAACGTCGAGATATGATGTTTTTAGACGATGTCTGTATGTATGTGTGTGCGTATGTGTGTATGTGTGGGCGTTTGTCCGGAAATGTGTCAATAACTCCAAGACCGTAATTACAAAGAAGTTGAAATTTTGGTTCATAGTTGGTACCAATGAGATATAAATCTGTGCTAAATCTCAGCTAGATCGGTTCAGTAGTTCCTGAGGTATAGCGATTTCTCAAAAATCGTTTTTCGCAAATATCTCAGGAACAGCTTGACCAATTTCATTTTTTTTTCAAAATATTTGTCACGATGATATCTATCTTACTGTATAGAAGTTCAATCACCCCGCTATGGAGAATTGAGTTTTATTTTCATTTTTTCATTTTTTTACGAAATCGCTTGTTACCACGATAACTTGAAAAATAATTGAGATAGAAACTTCAAACTTCGTATGATTATAGGTCTCATGGTAACAAAGTTTGGTATTTTGGATGGACGAAATCGAACAAGTAGTTACGAAGATATTCAACTTTGTATGTGAAACTTTTTTCTTCAATATCTCAAAAACCACTCAGCCGAATTCAATTTTTTTTTCAAAATATTCGTTATAATAGTGGCTATCTGACCGAATGAAAATATAAGTACCGTTGCATTGAAAGTTTTCGAGATATTGCTATTTTTCTATTCTTAGGTGATCAGCTTACTCGTGTGGCTATAATGTGGTTAGAACTTTGTTTAACGATCTCAAATTTTGAGTAGTGATCGATACTATTTAGCTACATAACTTGAAAGAATTTGAGATTAATTTGTTCAGTAGTTCGTGAGAGGAAACATTTTGTGGAAAATCGTCTATTACGTCAATTACCGTGTTTTTCTTTAGTTATCATGTTACTAACATATTGGCATCACGAAATAATCCATTTATCTATTTATAGCATATTTATTATAAAAATTGGGACGAGGTAAATAAATGAATGTACATAAAAAGTGTCAGGACGCATCCGTGGAATACAAATAAAGAGAAGAGAATAAAGCTAAAAAGACGATCGAACATGAAGTTGGTTAAGACATGATTGCCAAACTTCATATTTTTCGAATACAATTGCTACGGATCCATTCGGAAGCATACTACCAATGAAATTGGTAGAAATTAAAAAAGAAAAAAAGTCATAATACACAAAGTAACAATTAAATGGCTTCTGTCGGATAGGCTTCAACCCCTGCTTGTTTAACTCTAAAAATAAAATTTTTAGAGTTAATTAACTCTAAGAATAACATTTTTAACCTAGGAACCAGATCTATTATTCAGAAATTAAATAGGTATTTTGCACTGAATGTGACCATTATGGCACGACATTATATGGAGTTTAATGTTTCTTTTTCGCATCGCCTTTTATTATTATTTGTTTTCCTTTGAGTATTTTAATCGAAGAATTATCAATGTCTAAATAAATGTCACGAGAGCCCGCATATAAGGAACGAATTGTCCATTTAATTTTGTTGAACCGGTTTGAACTGATTTTTTTTTAAATAACAGAAAAATTAGATTTGTATATCTCCCCATTAATCCAAAAAATAAAATTACAGAATTTCTCTCGAACATGAAACAATTTGATTCTTGGAAAGCAAATAGAAATATCTAATCAGATAATACAGCGATACCCTAGTAGAAATTCATCGCAATTCTGCGACATTGAGCTAAACTGCCTATACCTATAATAATGAAGGTCGCGCCCCAACTCACGCCACGACATTCTGCGCCATGAAATTTCTGCTAGGATAAAGTAGTGAAATTAGTTTTTGAAAATGATATCGAAATACAACAGAGATAAGGAATTTTTGTGAGGATACCTTTTTTACCACTCCCGTTTTACCCCATAATGATTTTCCTCATGGAAAAACGTATTTTTTTCTGAGTTTTAGAAATACTACGAAAAAAGCATTAATGTGATGATTTTTTTCTGCAGTTTTTCGTTCTCAGACTTTCATAAATTTTCATCTTATGATTGTTTGGTTCCATTGGGATACCCCATGACTTTTTCTCTTTTGTAGTCCGACAATTTTTATCAAATTATGGATGTATTCGAAGTAAACTTTGGAGTTTGTCATTTTTTCTCTACATTATAAAAACCATATCGACTTCTGGTGATTAAAATTTCGTCCTCGAAATTAAGACTCCAAATTCAAGGGTCTCATGCTAAGGGTCACGAGGGATGTCATGAGGGTCAGAATAAGAATCACAAGGGTCGAATTAAGGGCCACAAGGGTCAGATTAAGAATCGCCAGTCTCAGAATAAGAGT
Source organism: Diachasma alloeum (assembly GCF_001412515.2). NCBI lineage: Eukaryota > Metazoa > Arthropoda > Insecta > Hymenoptera > Braconidae > Diachasma > Diachasma alloeum. The sequence goes on from NW_021680979.1 coordinate 149,183, forward strand.
CTAAACAAGGGTCATGGGAATCAAAATAAGGGTCATGGAGGTTTATGGGATTATATGGGGGTCAAACTGGGCCTTATATGGGAACTAAGGGTCAAAAAAGGGTCACGAGGGTTATATTAAGGGCCGCAAGGGTCAGATTAAGGGTCGAAAAAAGGGTCATGCGGGTCATACGGGGGTTGGCGAGCAGAGCGAGCATCAGGGGACGTACTCCCCTAGTATATTTAAAAAAATGATGGAAAAATGATCATTTCAAGACGATCAGACGTGCTTGAAGGACGTCTCGTCAAATTTACGACTTGGGAAATTCAATCCGTGCCGTCAAGGAAAATGAGGTCAAGGTGAATATCCCTGTAGCTGACTCTGTGCCAGTAGTCGAACTTTTTTTTGAGAATTCAACTCATTTCCTGAGCTCTTGAGCACTTTACTATTTGGTAACACGTTTTGGCAGTCCATTCACAGGGCCGAATTGGAACGCTCAAAGTCAATTTTTTTCCATCAAAAGTTATGATATTCTATTCGTACATTTCGCTACTGGGATGTTCGCCTTATATGATTTTGGTATCAGTCAAAGCATTACTTGAAACAATGTCAAATCAATGGGGAAAAAACCAATGGTTACCATCGATGTTTAGCCTCATTTTATTCTTGATACTAGGGCGCAAGTAGCACAGTGTAGTGACAGTCAACTACGTAGTGCAAGGAGGCTCGACGTCATTATTTCTTCCCTATGAAAATTTTTGATAATTTATTTAAAAATTGTTTTAAGGGGAGACTACTATGAGTTTTAAAAGTCGTGGGTTATTGGAGTGAGACTTTTCATACGTTGAAGATCGATTATATAGATCTGAAAACGAATAATTAGTGCAAAAAAAAATTTTTTTATTGTTCGTTTGCCCGAAAATGCTTAAAATGCCAAAGACAGTCCAGGGCCTCCAATTTTTGAGCTACAAAGGATTTTTTTTTTCAAAATTTTCAGAAAAATATGTGGAATAACAATTACGATCAATTTTTTTTAATTCGCCTCTTACATGACTAAATTTACTTTTTTTCTATTTTTTTACACAAATAGTGAATTTTTTTATATGAAAAAAAAAAAAAAANAGCTAAAAAGACGATCGAACATGAAGTTGGTTAAGACATGATTGCCAAACTTCATATTTTTCGAATACAATTGCTACGGATCCATTCGGAAGCATACTACCAATGAAATTGGTAGAAATTAAAAAAGAAAAAAAGTCATAATACACAAAGTAACAATTAAATGGCTTCTGTCGGATAGGCTTCAACCCCTGCTTGTTTAACTCTAAAAATAAAATTTTTAGAGTTAATTAACTCTAAGAATAACATTTTTAACCTAGGAACCAGATCTNAAAAATAAAAAAATCTTTTGTAGCTCAACAATTGGAGGTCCTGGGCTGTGTTTAGCATTTTAAGCGTTTTCAGGCAAACGAACAATAAAAAAAATTTTTTTTGCACTAATTATTCGTTTTCAGATCTATATAATCGATCTTCAACGTATGAAAAGTCTCACTCCAATAACCCACGACTTTTAAAACTCATAGTAGTCTCCCCTTGAAAAGTAGTATTTATTTAAATGTATTTGAATTTATTAATTTAAAAATTGTGACTTTTTTCCTAAACAGTTATAATTTATGATTCAGATTCAGTCATTCGACAGTCGTGAAGCCCTACCCCAACCTCACTGAAGCAATACCAGTTGATAAAAGCGTAGAGGATTTCATAGATGAATATCTACTCCCCGGGCGATGTTCATCGCTGTCCCCAAATAGGTATCGTCCACCAAATCTCACCACCCAGACATGCGACTCATCAGTTGAACGATTATCAATATTTGATATTGGTAACCGGATAGGGATGAAAAATTTCAGCAGTGTATCAGTGCTACTGACAATTGAGAAGCGGCAATTGAACTCACGTGGAAGTTTGAACTAGATTCTCGCGTCAATTGTACCACTCAATGCGGCGTGTACTGCTAGTCGAATCGATTTGCCTATAGAATACCATAGCTATCGCAATACGCGTAAATTATTGTTCATGATTCAACTGAATGTGGAAACAGAATCGACATAACGTCGACAAATTGATATGGAATATCTGAAAGGGAAAAGAGTGATAATAAAAGTAGAGAAAATAAATAGTGGCTGTAGTGGTCACGCGGGGAGTGTGTGGCTCCAGAGCCCTAGCCCTCATTATCGATCTCGAAAACCCAATGGGTATCAATCTATCAAACAGATAAAAACTTCCACAACTACAAAAAAACTAACTGGGAATCTTTCACAAAATATCTACACGATCACTACAAAATTAACATTCCAAACAATAGAAATCTCTCCAATAACGAAATAGATAATTTTAGTAAAGAAATAACCGATTGTATTATTTCAACAATCGATCATATTATCCCCAAAGGTAAACCATCAGGGAACGAAATATACTAATAAAAAGACGAATAAACTTCAAAAACTTAAATCAAAATTATTAACAATATATAATAAATGCTTAAAAAAAGACCCGAATAAATTAGACCCACAAACGCAACACGTTTATGGATTAATAAAGGAATGCAAAAAGAAACTAGACTCAGAATTCAATAGCGCAGTAGAAAATTATTGGCGAGAATTACCTAAAAAGATTAACTATAAAGATACTGAAAAATTCATGCCAACTGTCAATAATATCTTCCGCCCAAAAAAAAAACAATTAATCCGAGAATTAAAAATTGAGTCAAATAATGATTCCCTCATTACCGAAGCCGGTAGTGATTGTAGCAAAATCCCAATTAATAATGACGAATTCGTTGTCAACAACGAATTAGATATTATTAATATCATTGGTGCTCACTACCAAAGAATTAACTCCCCTCGTTACCTTAATGAGAATACTCGATTAAAGGAACTCATTGATAACAAAATTGAAAATTTTAAATCAGATATGGCAAATAACATTAGAACAAACGCCACAGTTACGGTATTCAATGATACTAACACAGCGACAATAGCCAGCTATAATTGTGAAGTAACTAATTATTTCACAAATCCTATAACTGTCAAATCAATACTGAAATATCTCCCAAAAAAAATTTCTAGTGGCATCGATAGAATCCCTCCTATCGTCATTAAACACCTCCCAGAAATAATAATATTTGACTTAACAAAAATCTTCAATAATTCTTTAAACAATTACTATTTCCCCGACTCTTGGAAGACAGCCATAGTCATTCCAATCCACAAAAAGGGAAAAAATCTAACCGACCCTGCAAGTTACCGTCCAATCCAATTAGTATGACTCCCTCATTGAGTAAAGTGCACGAGGCTATAATAAACAATTCAATACTCAGTTATGAAAACAAAAAAAAAGTTATACCGAATAACCAATATGGTTTCAGACACCAACACTCTACATTACACGCGGTAAATAAATTACTATCGGATATTAATGAGCACAGATTCCAAAATAAAATGATTGGAGCTGTGCTCCTGGATCTCGAAAAAGCAATCGATTCTGTATGGTTAAATGGCTTAATTTATATACTTATAAAAAACAATTTTCCAACCCCCTTGATAAGAACCATATATAGCATGATTCACAACAAAAAATTTAAAGTAATAAATCATGATAATCTCCTCAGTAATACATTCACTATCACAGAAGGTTTACAACAAGGAACTATCAACTATCTCTCTGTCTCTTCTCGATATTCACTGCGCACATGATTGATTCGTTTGGTTTAAACAGTGACAACGATACTTACTCTATCGCCTACGCAGACGACAGAATAATATATGCTGCTGGTAAAAACGGTACTGAAATTGCGAAAACTCTAAATATATTAACAAACAAAGCTATAAAAATGTACGCTATGTGGAACTTAAAAGTTAACCCATTAAAAAGCGAGAGAATATTATTTAGAGACATTTTAACTCGAATGAGTAAAGATAAAATCAAAAGCATTAAAAAATTTGAAATAAAAATCTCAGACCCAATCACAAATGAAGAGACAATTATATTCGAGCCTCGTCTTCGAGATTTTAATAACTTGTAGTAGTCCGCCTGCGGCTAGATGGAGCCACACGCCTTCAGAGACCATAGAAAAAGTTGGCTGTGGCACCTCGGCGTTGAGGGCTCGCCATCTTATCATTGTTTTCGTGTGCGCGTGTGGAACGCATGCTTTTCAGAGTTTCCAGTTTGTTTTATTGTAATAATCTATTTTTCTCCGTTTTTACACAGTTTTTCCAAAGTCATGGATGATTGTAAGAAGAGGAAACACATAAATTGTGTGGAATATCTAGACATCTATAGTGAAATTGCAAATATTACGTGCATTGGCTTATCGACTTTTCCCTGGATAAATAATCGATTGGAAATAAAGGTAAGCGATGTTACACATCTCTCAGGCTTTTTAGACGCTCGGGTCAGATCTTAGAGACAGAACCAATCGACGTCAAAGGCTTTTTTAGGCTTTTTTAGGCCGAGTTTATTCTTTGTCGAACAACTCAGCCTAACCTCATTTTACCTGGTTCTCCTGGTCCTAGAGACAAAATCGAGAACAAGGAAATTAAAAATGA
>NW_021680979.1:170402-182619 GCF_001412515.2 Diachasma alloeum
CTACTATTTCAATAGTTAAATCTGCGCTTGACGCATTGATCCAAGGCTCCAAGCCTTCTACTACTATTATGATAGGTACATCTGCGCCTGACGCATTAAAATAAGGTTCTAAGCCTTCAATTACAAATGCAATTGCTGCATCTGCACCTGACGCATCATTCAAGGCCTCAAACCTGCAAAATAATATTCCACCTGAACTCGATTCAGGAATATAGGAGTTCCTGGGTCATCGAAGCCTCATGATGCCGAGATCTCCTTTCAGAGTGATCTGGAAGCTCGTTAGAGTTTCTAGCTGGTCTTGAATTTGTTGATGCACAAATTACACAGATTTATGGAAATATCCACCAAATCTGAATTCAGAGATTGCTTTTATCTCCACCGAACCATTGATCCACAGAGATAAAGAATTTTTAATCAATCTCAAAAGACGCAGGTTTTGCCCTCGTAGCATTGGGAGCAACTCTTCGAAGTCTGCTCTAGGAAGAGAAACTAGACAATCTAGTCCTCTTCCAGAAGTTGTGTGGTTCGAGAAAAATAATTAATTTTTAGTGCCCTTGAGGCTACAGTTCCAGTTTAATTTTTGTATGGTTTCACATTTTTCGGGAAGCTTGAGAAGATTAAAATAAATCCTCAAAATTGTGTCAAGGTTTGGAGATTTATCCACCTTTACAGGAGAATCTAAATTCATTGGATTCAAAGGAGCTTGTTTTGAGACGTAGAGTTAGAACAAACGGTTCAAAAACTTTGGATGCCTCAGGTTGGACAACAGGTCCAACCGGAGGCATTTCCTTAATAGTCCCAATGATTCTCGATCGACGTCAGCGTCTCCAGAGTTATCTTACTTCAAGAGAGCAAGATGTAATGGCAAAAATCTCTGCAGCCATTCTTGAACATTTCCTTCCCAATGGAAATTAAACTGTTCTAATAGTTTTATTTTAGAGAGACTGAAGAGTCATAAAAGCCTCTTCAATTCTGGCCCTTACCAATCGGTAATTCCTCCAGAATTTCAAATCTCTGAACTGAAAGGGACAGTCCTGAGGGGCGGATAAACAGGTATGTGATCATAGAGGTAGTTAAAACCTCTGTATTACTATCAGAATCCTATCAGGATCACCTCGTCTCAGTGTAACTTTTTGTTGGTGAACCACATGATCAGCAATGATTAATTTTTCACATTAAAAGGTTGAACAAATTTATGAGAGCTCATAACTTCAATTGAAGGACATGGAAACCCTTCCAATACTAATACTTTGTAACACATTCACGGATGGAAATGTCTTCAAAGTCCTATATTTCCTGCCCCGGTACATGTGGAGCATGAAAACTTCCGTTGTTTTGGCATGGGTGGTATTTTTTCCAATTCCTACCCCCATCTGGAATTGCGACTAGTTCTCTCACTTCGCGAGTCATGAGGCCGGTCATGAATCTCATTGATTCGGAGGCTTCATATCATCCAGTTATCTAGATGATATTTTATTATTGGTTTTCCGGCTATTGAGTATGGTACCAATACAAAATTAAACTGTTAAGGCTCTTTCTTGTCTGAGCCATATTAAAAAGCAAAAAGCGTTGTGAATACCTTAATTTTATCAATGACTTTTACAAGTTTTGCCTAGAAACACCTTATGAAAGATGATATGCGTTATAGCGATTTACGCAATAGTCTTATTTCATCATCTGCAATCTAGAAAATTTATTCCATTAGTGTGTTTTTGCCTCATAAGCTTATTAAAATGTATGGGTCTACATTGGAATTGAGTATACGCTACACTGAAAAACTTGGAAGAATTAAAAAAAAAAAAAAAAAAAAAGTTAAGATGATCATTAATTATGGAAATTTTGAATGATCTCTTGTTCTCCTCAGCCAGATCTTCCCTAGTAGCTCTTAATTGAATTGATCAGTCTAGAACAAAGATTCTTTCAGACGCAGTCTTCTTAGGTTGGAAATTTACCTCTGCGTTAAAAGATCAAGTCGAAACATCTGGCCAGTATGAGAAAGACATAATAATATAAATTCCTCAATGTTTTGATCATTCACCTAGCTTTTAGGTGTTTTTTCGCGACCTATGATCCTGTGAGTGTTTGCTCAAATTTAATAACATCGCAGGCACTCCCTACATTAACGGGTTGGAAGGTACAAAATTCTCTCATCTGAACAAATCAGTTCAAGAGTCTTAGCACTGTTGCGAAGACTTCGGTCGAATGCATCTTACATTCCTTCCAAAGTGAATACTGGTGCTGTACATTGCAATCTAAGTTTTTTCAAAACTTAGGTGAGCAGGATTTTTTCAATCCAAAAATGGACCTTTTCTGTCCCTCTTGTCAAAATACCAACGCAATCTCTAATGCGTGCAGCACGGCAATCTCCTTGCAGTGTCGATTGACACCTTTTCAATCTTGATTGGTGACAAAATTTTCTCTACGTTTAGCCTGGGAATAAATTGTGAATTTGTCACAATTCGCAGAATTCCAATCGTGAGACCGATGGTATAATGGTCTCCCCCTGTTAGATAGTTCAACTCTGCTTCCTTGCTTTCATTTATCCCATCTCAGAAACAAATTATAATATTAAATCCTTGAAGGATCTTTTACTTTCACCTGGTACCAGGTGCATGTGTCATGACTGATGTTAATGTTTCTCTTTGTCGTTAACAAAGTCTACTCTTGAAAAATTGTGGATTTTTATAAATGAAAGAAAATTAACTGCTGTTCGACATCTAGTTGGATTACCCTGCACATTTTTAATGGCAGAGTTCAAATAAGGAACAGCGTATGAAACAGTAAACTCCACCAAATCAAGAAACAGTGGGACAAAATTCAACATTCCAAAGGTTCAAAAAATTTTCAAACTACGTCCTGGTAAATCACAATGCACTCACATCTAGTATCTTGAGTGTATTCTGACCTACCACCCAGGTTTTCCCACTCAAGGCAAATCTGTCAATTCTTCATCTTAATGGAAATCTGTCTTTCTCTCGACCTTGAGTATTTCACAGAGACGACAACCGTTTTCTGCCATTAAAGTCGATAAGCCAATGCACGTAATATTTGCAATTTCACTATAGATGTTTAGATATTCCACACAATTTATGTGTTTACTCTTCTTACAATCATCCATGACTTTGGAAAAACTGTGTAAAAACGGAGAAAAACAGATTATTACAATAAAACAAACTGGAAACTCTGAAAAGCGTGCGTTCCACACGCGCACACACGAAAACAATGATAAGATGGCGAGCCCTCAACGCCGAGGTGCCACAGCCAACTTTTTCTATGGTCTCTGAAGGCGTGTGGCTCCATCTAGCCGCAGGCGGACTACTACAAATTATTAAAATCGCTCGACGAGGCTCTTCATATAATCACGATCGAACTTCACTTACAGGTAAGTTCGTTTGATCGTACAATCATCCCGAACAAAAACATCGTTAAATACTTGGGCGTGAACATCGACTATCTGTTCCGATGCTCTAATCACATAGATATTCAGATCGAAAAAGCCAGAAAGAGATACAAATCCCTCGGCTTTCTCTTTCATAATAAACACATAAACAAAAAAGCAAGAGTCATCTGCTATCTTTTATTAATCAGACCTCTACTCACCTATGGACTGGAACTACTGTGGAATATGAGGGCTCATCAAACAGAAGTATTGAGAATATTTGAAAGAAAATGTTTAAGAGCCTGCCTCTTTTTATATAGATCCGCCCACTCAAACTATCAACATAATGTAGATAACAAAACCTTTTATGATAAAGCGGGAATACCCAGAATAGATAATTTCATCCTCAGACTTACCAGGAACTACTTTGACAAACTCAAGTCAATAAACAACACAACAATTAACGCACTGACAGAAATAACTTTAGAAGAAGCAATCGGCAGAGCCAGATGCGGAGACGTAAAACCCCAATACTTCACACAATACGACAAAATTGGATTATTCCAGGACGAACGAAACAGACCAATTTTATTCCACATCAAAAGACATTAAAAAAACAAAAAAATTCCCGTCGATGATTTCGAGAATGGGGAACTCATCTACTCCAGAAAAATCCCACAAAATGATATAGATGATTTCACAAGAATAAATAAAAAATACTGGTGGTTGAACGATGATGACAAATACATCCGGGAACTGAAAATCAGAATACAAATATTCAAAGAACTGAATAGAAAAAATGATGCTAATGCAAAAAATATATATTTCACATATCTTAAAATTTATGAAAAAAAATAAAAACAAAAAAAACCGTATTAAAAATGATAATTGCAAATGTACCTGGAATTTCGTACAGTAATATCAGCATACCGCAACCAACTAGTTGCAATCCTTCTATTTCATCAACAAGATATTATTGTTTTTTTTTCCACACTAAAATGTTTTTTCTTTCTTTTTTTTCATATTTTTTTTAAGCCCAACATAAAACAAAAAATACCGTTTGTATCGAAGATGCCAAATAAAAAAAAAAATATTGTTATGCACCACATAATAAATTCCAAAAATACAAAATAAAACTCGAGAGATGCAAGCATCCAAAGTTTATATATATAAAAAAAAAATATTGTACAACAAAGTTTTCGATACTAGTTTTTTCAGTCTGTATATACTGTATAAAATGTAAATAATGAAGTGTTATATAATAAAAACCTGGTTAAACAAAAAAAAAACAAAAAAAAGGAGTGTGTGGCTCCGGCGGTCATCCAAGCTAAGCAGCGTTCAGTCTGCCGAGTACTTGGATGGGTGTCCGCTTAGGCACACCTAACCGCGTGGGACTACAGTCGCTAGGCACGAATGTCGAGAACCACCACTGTGCCCATTGAGTCAGGTGACCAAAGGACACAGTGCAATCCCTGCATTATCGGTCGGCTGCACGACTGAGGTTTTCCATGGTATCCCTGGCAGTCTAATCCCGAATGGGGTGCAGTCGGGAATAAAGTAAGGCGGGCGGTCCATGGTAACGCAAATAGGGAAGGGAACAAAATGTAAAAACCCGAGAGAGGGTATACATATGGAACCAAAAAAATAGAGAAAATAAATAAATAAATGAGTCATACACTGAGAAAAAAAATTTCTAATATCTGAAACATATTTTCTTCAGACAAGTAATTTTTCCTCTATTGTTTAATTTTTTCAGGCATCTCAACTCACGTGGCCCGAGAAAGGTCTTATACTTTAAAATATCCTTGTACTCAAGTATAATTTAGTCGTAAATGAACTCACTCAAATCGCGTAGAAGAACCGTTAATCTTCAAGTATTTATTGCTTTCATGATTTTTTTTGTTGTGCAGTTGCAATATTTCGATGTCATATATTCATGATATAATGCGCAACGATAGTGATAAATGAGAATTCATTCGAGTTCCGTGAACCGCAAGCATTCTGAGATTTAAACCACTAATAGTATATTGTGTCATTAGGACCGTAGACGGAGGTTTGCGATGAGTGCTGCTAACTCACACGAATCGCAAACCGACGTCACGGTCCGTATGACACATACTATTTTTTGTCATGAAGGCCCGTTGAAGGTGAGGGGGAGGGGAAGGGGAGGGGGCGCAGAAGCGGGGTCCAGGGGCCGCAGGCCCCGGCGGGGGAGGTTGGGGGGGCGAAGCCCCCCCCCACTGTAGAAAAAACGAAATGACAAGTGAAGAGAAAATATTGAAGAAAAAGAGATGCAAAATCCTAAATTGAGATTCGAAAGAACGAATGCAAAAGTTGTAATTCACGGAGTCTGTCAAAAACATTCAAAAAACATCTAGATGAGAATGGAAATCTTCCTCCTCCTGAAATGGAAATTGCAACAAATTGAAAGAATAAAAAGAAGGATTAATCATTTTTCTAAATTTATTCTCATGAGAAAATCAACGTGTGAACATCTACAGTTTACAACTTTTCTTTTTCATCGTTCCTCTTCTTCTCACAACATACTCAAATTTTTCATCACATTTTAATAGAAATATATATATAATCTATTCAAAATAGATATATAACGAGAAAGTGAATATAATCTCTTTATTAAACTAATATTTTGACAATATAACCCTCAAGTTACGACTGACTCCCTAGCAACGGAATAACAACTCCTGATGTCATCGGCAATGACGGTGGCGCATCGTATTAGTGGTGAACGATCCGCCGAGTTTTCAAGCAAGTGACAGCGATAACCGCACACTTCATGTTGTATTCCTACGAAGGTTTTGTGGGTTGCCCATCTAGAAACTGTATGTTTTTATTGTCCTAGGGCTGCTAACTCGAGTTAACCATACCTGTGCTTCGTTTAACGGACCTGGTCTGTTAAACGCCATTTAGCTTCCCTCAAGACAGCTATAGTAGGCGCTACCTAACGGGCCTGAATGACGAAAAAATAATTTACTTCTCTCAAGTAAATATGGTCTACATATTAGAAAATTTTTCTCTCGGTCTAGTGGGGAAGTTTTTTCAAATATATTGGCACAAAACTGTTTCCCTCAATTCGGTCGCAATGAGAAATTCGATTGGGAGACATTTCTAATGCATAAATCTACAACTACACTTCAAAAAAAATTACTTTTGGCAAATAATTTTCTTGCCACAAGTAAATGTATATGAATATTTGCATTTGAAGTGTGTAGATTTTCTTGTAGTTGGTAAATTTACTTGGCAAAAATAATTTTTTTGCTCAGTGTAGTCGGAAAGTTGAGAATGGCAGATGAAATTGAGAATTTGTAGATAAGGGATTACGTATAGTAAATTTTGATTCCCATATTTTTTTTAGATTTTTCAGATTTTTCTGATGATCGACAACAACTCCCGCGAAGCGGGAGGAAAATGTGTACTTGACGCCCACCGATTCTAACCACGAGAGGTAGAATAAAGGATGGAGTGGAAGCTAGCCGAAAATTCGTTTGCCGAAAATAGGAAAGCAGTGGTTCTCACGCTCGACCGAGTTTCCACCCTTGGAAGATGATTTAGCAGATTATTAAAGGCCGACAAAACTTGACAAAACTAATATCTATTAGCGTATTGAGTGCAAGACAATTAACAATTAACCATTTGTTTATTGTAGTTAATAATAATATGTGGATTTTGGGATTTTGGGGTTCTAGAGGTGACAAAACTCTGAAATTGCGAGGGTACCTTCAGAGGACCCCCACAGACTTTTGTCACCCCACAAATGTCAAAAAAAATATCAATTGACATTTTCCATTGATTTTTTTAAAAGTTAATTTTCTGCTAACCTGATNAAGGACCCTTACCCCTCGTGCTTACCGCTCTCGCCTTCGGCTCAGGTAATAATTCCGCACGTGGACACAACTCCTTTATTTTACCTCCCTAGATTAAAAATATACTATAAAATAAAATCTGCATCTGTGGTTCAAGTTAATTTTTCACACACCTGCACGGAGAGTAAGGGGTAGGAAAGTGAGTTCTTTCCGCCCTAGGATGGAACGTTGGGTAAAACTGAATTTCAATGACTTAAACTTATTAAAGTATTTGTGGCGGGGTGGGCATGTAGGAGGTGTAACGGAGGGAAATCTGTTGTTCTCTCGCAGAAAACCAATCGCTAAACAAAAAAAACGATATTAAAATTACAAATTTTCACTTGTAATACCACAAGAGCTTCAAAATTATCGGGTATTTTCCGATAGGTTCGTTGCAAACAAACGAAGGAGTCAAGTTTTCCAGGTTAAAAAATCATGAGTGCGAAGCACGAGTGATTTCGCACTCGTGATTTTTCCTGAAAAACTTGACGACTTCGTTTGCATGCAGGGAACCTTGAGGAAAATGCCGGATTAATTTTGAAGCTCGTGTTGTATTCGGGGGATTATTTTTCCTATCCAAATGTTGGGCAATATAATTGGACTATGAGACGAAACTCACAATTGAGAAACGAAAATTGTATAATTAACACAACGACACAATTGAATTCAATCTGTCAGTTTGACGAGGGGTTAATTCGACTGCATAATGTTTTGTTTTTTATATAGCAACTACCAGAGAAAATTATCAAAAAATTATCAGTTGAAAACCCTGTAGCTTGTACCACGTGATGTCGAATGGGCCAATTATATTGCCCGATATTTGGGTTGGAAAAATAATCAATAGTAAACATTTCTGAAGTTTAAAGATACTGGATTTTTCGCTGTTAAAATATCTTCTACTTCCATTGCTTCCATTCCCACCGATTCAATTACAACTTTTACGGAGGGAATTCTATTCAAAAACCGATTACCAACATACCAACGTTCAAGAATTATGATATAACTATCCAAAAAATAGCAAAGAAAAACTCTAAAGTAAGCGAACAACCCCTCTATTCCGACGCACAAAGAAAAAAAATTGGACCGCGGAAATTGGTTTTACCGGTTTTATTTCCTCGTTATTATTCTAAACGTCAGTACCATGCGTTGTATTTAATAGGTCGTTTACGATTGACTGTGATGTTCTGGCACTTGTAAATTACTCAGATGTTTACGAAGTAATTTCTGTTAAATGAGTCAAGGTAACCGACACAGCCTCTTCATAAATTGGTTTATTAAGCCATCATTGTAATTTTCATGATAACATTCATGATAACTTGCAGTTTAACCCCAAAATTCAATTCAGGAACCAAATATGATGAATACTAATGGATCAAGTATAATTGAGATGTGCTAAATCTCAAATGAACTCACCGCAGCGGATCAGGTGAAACTCCCTGCTGGAGGAAGTTTCGTGTTCCAGTGGGCTCATTCATTTTCACTGAACAAAACGAACATCCAAAACTCACGCGCACATTATTGCACTCCATTTCACAGTGCTCACTTGATGTTTATTATGAAACTATAATTCATTATTGCGAATTTCAATGACGTAACACTGTCCACCATGATTCAACCATTCTGGAGTTAATTAATAACGTGCAATTGTATACAACTGCATTTTTTTACTTTATTTGCCTGTCGCGTTTTGGGAATTAACTGTTTACGCCGTCATACACCCATAAATTTCTCAACAGGCAATTTAACGATTCAGTTAATTCAATATTTCACACACCGTTAAATATTCAAACACAGTATTCTCAGTGAATTGCTGTATTTTTCTAGGAACAAAAGGAACTGAACAAAAACAATTTAGTTTTCAAATAAATAATTCCGCCAATTTAGCAGGCCTTTGCGGTCGGGAATTTTTTCAAATCACTGTTTGCTTTTTTTTACATTTTGTGCCTATGAGATTATTGTCCCCATTGCAATCCCACGTACTGCCAATCACACGAGCTGAAAAATCCCCGTCGCACATGTGTCGAACTATATTTTTTGTCAGTGATATTACGTTCAGCGAGTGACGAGCTGTCCCTTTTTTCGTTTACAATTGAAGGGAAAGGTTTTTTCATTTACAAGTAAACGAAAAGATTTTTCATTTCGGGGTAAATGAAAAGGCACTTTTTAGCAAGACGTGAACGTACACGGAGAGAAATTTTGGATAAAAATTATCCTACCGTTCTATAAAAGTGTATCATGAGTCATCGTTTCCTCATTTCTATCCCAAAATTTAGTAAAAATTAATACATGATGATCAAATTCCATTCTACGTTAGAAAAATTTTATCCTGATGAAAATAAAAATTACGGTGCCGGTAGAGTAAAAATTACCGTACCGGTAGGGTAAAATTTACCAACCGTTCTAGAATGTTCGTTGTTATCTACATAAAAATTATTGGACTGGAAGGGTAATATTTCGATACGATTGCGGGAAAGTGTTTTTGGACTCGTGGAAGGTGATATAATCCCACGAGTCTAAAAACACTTTTTCCGCGAGTATCGAACCCTATTTTTCATCACAATGTGTGGGAACTGGGGTTTTATGCACACGGAGTGTGCGTAAAATGTCACTTTACACACAGCGTGATGAAAAGTTTATTATGCGTCAGGATAAAAGTTCTTTAACGTTGAATAAAATTTGATCATCATATATCAATTTTTACTAAATTTCGGGATAGAAATGAGGAAATGATAACTCATGATACACTTTTATGGAACGGTAGGATAATTATTATCAAAAATTACTCTCTGTGTATAGCAGCAGTGACAAAATAGTATATTATGTTACTAGTGTGTGAAAATTCACTTTTTCGTACGCACGTGTAACACATCTTATTGTTTGCAATACATGCCGAGTTCAGTGTTTGGAATGGTGGTGGGGGTCAAGTGGTTGTTTTTGTGCACGAGCGCGTAAAGTTCAAGAGCGTACGTAAAGTGAATTTCGAGCACGTAAAGGAGATTTTACAATGAATGCAACACATGACATACGCAACGCTGTATATGCCTGGCATAAAAAATGGTGCCGAAAAACCCCCCGGAGAACCAAAGTTCTACACTTCTTTATTGGACATATTGATTGTTTTTTACCTCATTAAAGTATTTTCCATGACTGAACATGTATTCTAGTGATCATTAATGTCTGTTAGTTCAATTCAAGACAAATGAAGTGCATTAACCCACCCACAGGGAACGAATGTGGGTTTAAAATCCACATGAGTAATTACACCCTCGGGATATACAGTAACCAATCGAATATGTGTCAAACCGAGTTTGAAACATTACGGTAGAAAATGTAATGAAAGCAAATCAAATAAAGTGCGAACGTCAATGATAACATCTAAGAAATGAAGTTGAAACCAGCATACGGTTTGCTTTAGACACATCTAGGGATGTACAAATGTTGCTACACAGAGAAAACAAAATAGTAAAATTTTCTATGTCGAAATCTGCACATGGTAAGCTTTATCAAAATTTAGTATTACCGCACTGAGAGAAAAACGACCAAGTTCTCAAACAAGTCTTGCTTGTGCCAAGAAAATAGTATAGTAGTTAGGATAGTAGTTTTATATGATACGTGCGTGTAACCGCATGGGTTTCAGTTGACTATAGTCAACTGAAACCCGAAATAACGCATGACGCGCATGCGCATCACCTATTAAAAGAGAATAACAAGGAAGGAAATCTAACCTCCGAATAGTGAATACATGGAATGACTGAAAAATGAAAAGGTGATTTTCGAAGCAGATAAAATGAGCCAAAATCGTATAATTCCTGATAGTGATGAAGAGTTAGGCAGTGAGGAGAATTTATTTACTGATGAGGAGGAGTTTATTGGTGATGTGACATTTAAAGAAAATGGAAATAAAATATTCTCCGATTTTTCAATTACGTTTTGTATCATATTTTTTTATAATTATAACTTTCTTTTTTTTGCGAATTCCTAATGATTTTTAAAAATTGTATTTTGTAATTATTATAATTAATTTTTTTCAATTAAAAATACTTTACAAGTTTTTTGAACTACATATTTAATGAATATAATTAATTTTTTCTTCAGAAGTTCCGCATAATTTTTAAATCACACTTTTTTATAATTATTTTTTTAAATAAATGTGATCTTTTTTTACCCACTCAGGTATTGATCAAGTTGACGGATCCGGTCTTGATCAGACATGTTACGCCTCTGACCAATCCGGATTTAATCAGGACGAATGGATCCGAACTTCATCAAGTCAATTGTATGAAAACCGGATGACCTGTCTGTCAGTATCAATAAAAATTATCAATGACAATTAATCCAAAACAAAAAATAATTCAATTCTTTCACCGTACGCCGCCTCTCTTAATGAATTTCTGCTGCTATTACCTCTGAAAAAGCTTATTATTTTTTTACCGATGCTGGGGATCGAACCGGGGACCCTATGATTGCTAATCCTATGCCCTAACTACTACGCTATCGTGCTATTACTATTGAGTAAACTGTACATTGCTTATATACTTTGTATCGGGGTATTCTTTGAATTTACGATTATTCCTGATGTCGCGAATGTGCGTGTGTATTCTCAGAGATAAAATATGTTCAATTAAATTTTTATTTATTTCATTAATGAATAATAATAATGATAATAACAATAACACTAATAAATAAATAGACATTTGATGATTTTTTTCTCAAGATCATTTGCGTGTAAGTTTGATACTCCTCTAATACGTATTTACGGCATCATCATTCCTCCCTTCCGTACATTTGAGACGGGCTGGCTATTAATTAAATCGATTAATTAAATTAAATTCATTAAATTAAATTAATTTAATTTATTTCAATTATAGTATAATGATCCTTTTTAAAGATTGAAAATAATTATTGATAATGGTTGATAAAACTTAATTTGAATAGTATAATAATAGTTAATTAAATTATCCGAAAAACTTATTAAAAT
>NW_021680979.1:182638-191151 GCF_001412515.2 Diachasma alloeum
TAGCGGCCTAGTGTCTCCATCTAGTCAGTGTGACAGATGGATATATTAGGGCACTGCACAATCGGCCGGCTGTGCGACTGGGGTTTTACATGGTTTCCCGTGCAGTTCTAGCTCGAATGGGGCACAGCTAAGAGTAAGACGGCCATGATACCGCAGATAACAATGAGAGGAAAAGTAAAGGAGGGGAGGCAGGCTAGAGGAGAGGTTTCAAATCGAGAACTACTTCGACAAAACCAATGAAATAGAAAAAAAAAATTATTGATAATGGTTGATAAAACTTAATTTGAACAGTATAATAATATTTAATTGAATTATCCGAAAAACTTATTAAAATTAATGTCAGGTGGAGCGGATCTGAATCTGATCATTTTCTCTTCAATTGACCCCTTTCAAATGCCGATCAAGGACATCAAATCCGAATTTGATCAAATTGGGGTCAGGCAGCCGACCTCAGGATGAGATCATGCCTACCTGATCAGAACTTGATCTGAATCCGCCTGTAGTTTTTCGGATCCGACCTGCTGGATCAGAACTTGGTCAGGTTTTCATCAGGAATCACCGGATCAGTCGAACCTTACAAAAACCTGATCAAGTTCTGATCGTGCTTCAGGTGGGCCTGAAGCAATTTCCACTCAGGTAGCCCCAAAATTTACTGCGGAAGTTCCTTAAGTAATGTACACACTCTTTTGTACCTAAAAAAATATTTGTACATATTATTCTTTAACTCTCTCAAACTTAATCCCCCTCAAATTGAATCTTCCGCTAGCGAATATTGCGTTAATTTCAGCTTCATTACAGAGAAAGTTTTTGGTTTCTAAAAGCAAGTTACTTTTTTTTTAAACTCATGTTTTTAGAAGTCATTGTACTGACAATGAGAATAAGGAAATGGTTACTTAGTTTCAAAGGAAAATCACTAAAATTCAGTCCCAAAAATCTACATATTTTTACCGAGAAAATTTCTTGAATCAATAACTATTGGGTTCCTAAATTGAGAACCTTTGCATAAAACACGAACATTCGAAAGAAATAAAATTCTGGAATAAGTGAACATACATTCAACATTAATTGTGTCAGGGCATTAGCTGATATACTCTGAATAGTAAAGGATTTAAAAACATGACTAGATTAATTTTAGAACAAATTACTAATTAAAAAATGAGAATGTTGTTAATTTGAGAATCCAGATGTATTTGATTGAACAATTCATTCCACACTCTTCATTCCAGAACAAAGATTCCCTTAAATCCAGAGAATATGAACCTTAAGGGGTAACAGAAAACCGTTTATTCTTCAAAATTTTCAACAAATTTCCTGCCGAACATTTACAATATTCTTCAAAATTGAAGCACATCAATCTCCAGCAGATGCTGATGATAATCAATATGCTTTGGTTTCCAAAAATATTAATACATTCGAACCGGAAATTTATTTAAAAATTTCGCAGAAACGGTGGTCTTCTGTTACCCCTCAATTCAAGTAAAATTATAGATTCAAGTAGAAAATAACTGAGAATTAGAACTTTTTTGTCTAGTTTTTAGAGTAAACATTCTTAACGTAAGTGACATTTCCACTTATTTTCCAACTTTTCCTTCATAAATTTCAGTGCTACAAAGTTCCCAAATTCGAAGATTTTTTACTGGAAACTAGAAACTTTTTCTCTCTGTCAATCATCTATGTCGCTGAATCCATGAATGGGTAGCTTCATAGTCGCAAAAACCACCTCCACGCCTGATCAATCCTTCATGCATCATTAAAAGCCGAACCTTTACAAATCGAAGAGTACGTATCGTTCTATATTTAACCCGAAACGCATGAAAATATCCAGCCCCGTGACATTCCAAGTGTCTCTCCATTCTACGAACGTAGACTCCATTGTGTCTACGTATTCACAATGAAATATCGTGAGGCCGTGGCTACCTGTTTTACTAGCCGTAACTCTATCTGCACGTCAAGTTATAGGTTTATTTTATAAATAAGACTTTACGACCGAGTTTTACTTTGTGAGTTGCACTAGCCGGCGCGATTTGTTATCGTGTATGTATCGGTTTTCAAAATTTCCCATTTACTCATTCCAATTTTCAATATTTGCTTCACATTGCGATGCAAATGTTAAAAAATTGAGTATTCACAGTGTAAATAATAAATAACAAAATTACGACTGCCTCTATAAATTCCAGAAATTTTACCCATATATATTTTTTTCTAGTTTCCAGAAGTTCCAGAAATTTTGCTATGCTATGATATGGATGAACTAATAAATAGGTCAAGATATGTGACAATAGTTCATGACAATGATGTGTTAAAGAAGACATTAATTTCTGAAATATCACGATATGAGGAAATAAATGAAAATAAGCACAAGGGAAAAGAATAATGAGAAATTGAGAAGAATTCGTTTCTAGTTTCAGACGTCGCTGGGGGCTTTTCAATGTAGTCTCATCTCCTTTCACGATTTTCTCCTCTAACATCATTTGATACAGAATAAATATTGCAAGTAACTTGGAATGCAGTTGTGGCGATAACTGCGACACAAGATTAGTGACACCGCGAGAGACTTCACGAGCGATCACGAGCCAATGCTTTGGAGGGATTGTCTCGGTCTCAGTGAACACGGAAATTTTTGGTTTTGTCTCAGACTCAAAATACATAGTATCGTCTTCTTTTGTTACGACTCCGAGTCAATTCATCTCATCTCG
Source organism: Diachasma alloeum (assembly GCF_001412515.2). Classification (NCBI taxonomy): domain Eukaryota; kingdom Metazoa; phylum Arthropoda; class Insecta; order Hymenoptera; family Braconidae; genus Diachasma; species Diachasma alloeum. Next base: position 185,335 of record NW_021680979.1, read on the forward strand.
GTTTCCAGTTTTTCGCGTTTTTATATGTAAAAGGCCGAGACAAAAACTGAGATTTTGCATTAAAAAACACGAAAAACTTGAGACCGAGATGAGATAAATTGACTCGGAGTCATCACGAGAGGAGTCGATACAACACATTTCAAGACTGAGATGAGACCAAAGATTTCCATGTTTATTGATATCGAGACCCATCTCTTCAAAATATTGTCTCGTGAATATTGTCTCTCACGGCATCACTGCACAAGATATAGTCACGTCATCTGGTATTGTCCCCTCTACTTTAAGGGAAGAGAATAAATGGTAAATAAATTGATTCAACTTCAGTGTCCCAGACCTTTCACCATAAAGAGTTTACTGTAAATAACCCGATAAGGGTTCATACATATTAATAAAAACGAGTGGGGAAATTGCTCTTGTACTGCATACAGAATAGTTATTTTTGCTAATAAAATATCAATATTGTAATGTCCAAAATTTTGTACTAGAAACTTAAGGCTAGAATAAATTTTATGTAAGACAATCAAGAACTAAATCCACAATTGTAAATTAAATCGAGTGCGTTTCATCACTTGGACTCGATTAAAAATTCCAAAAACACTGGAATCGAGTTCAAAAGTAATGAAATGACACACTCAGCACGCCCCAATTACCCAATACTAAGATCCGCACGCGAAGGAACGATTGAAAACCGATTAATTGAAACCCCAAAAACCGAATGAACTACTTCCCCATAAAAATCAAAAGAGTGGAAAAAGTCATACATTTTCCACCAATTAAAAATGGACTCGTTGGAGCCCATGTGACAAGTGACCCCAAAATAAAAATGTCATATAAAAATGTCAGAAAAACCAAAATTAAGCAGTCTTGAAGCAGCGACGGAGCAGTAACAATTCTGGTGGAAACAGTTCATTTAATCGGTCCGGTTTTTCAATCCTTCCTTCGATTACACGGGATAGTACTGAATTAATAGTAAGTTGCGAACAATTGAAATTATCCGGGAATAAAATTTCTTTAAACGAGAGTGGTGACTTTTCTTGCAAATAAGGAATTCGTTTATTGTGACGCGTTGTGGACAGTCTCAAACAAACTCTTAAAATCTAAAAATTCAACTGTCAAAATTCATTAAAATATCAACGAGTAGAAGAAAGTGTTTCCGTGAAAGTATCCATAATAACCTTTAGCGTGACTAATTGCTGATGAGGAAATTACGGATTTACCCAGGGATCTACAAATACATCGAATAATTTATGAATAACAGACCGAATTGTGAGTAACAAAATTTGTAAACCCAAATTTGAATCCTTCAGATCATTCCAGGGATAGGAATTTTAGCTACATAGATTTCTGTAAAATCACAGTTATGTTTTTGTAAACCGAGTAGTTATACAAAATATATTTAAATTCAATTTTGATTCCCATTACAACTCCAAATTTCTTGGTTAGAAATTAGTCTCAACTCAAGCCCTATCTCTACATCAAACCCTTTTCTTTTATATTTTAGAAAAAGGTAAGAGTATAAAACTTTGCGTCGTCCAATAATTATAAAATCTAATAATTTTAGCTTTGATTTTAATGTGACAATTAAAACATGTCCTTTCGACGCTAAAATCCTTCTCCGGCCAAACAAAAAAAAATTCTAAGAGAATTAGAATTTAGAGAGAAAAAATTTCCGCTTCACCCAGCCGCGAATCGAACCCGGGTCTCCCAGATACGCGCCGGACACTCTTACCGACTAAGCTACCGGGAACCACAGAAATTCACTCTCAAATTTACCTCAAACACCGCCTAACCTCCTTTAGGCATTAAAGAATTCTAAGAGAATTAGAATTTAGAGAGAAAAAATTTCCGCTTCACCCAGCCGGGAATCGAACCCGGGTCTCCAAACTTTCGAAGATATTGTCGTTTTTGTATTTTTTTGGTCAGAATTCACTCTTGAACACTATAACATAGATTAAAATCAAGGAAACCTTTTGAAACATCGACGACTAGTTAGGATTGGCAAATAACATTCCTATATGCAATTTTAGGTCAATATATTCAATAGTTACTGAGATAGAACAATTTATCAAAGATTCTTAAGAAGAAAAGGATCAACGCATCTATATTTAACTGTTCATTTTCACTCTAGGCTGACTTAGAAAGATCATATCACATAAAAAAAAAAAAAAATTTTCATTTTATAGAAAGTGAAAATGAGGTAACGGTTTTATGACCACCGCAGCCGCACGCTACCCATGTAACCACTAGTATTTTGCATATTTACTTATTCTCACTCCCTATTTTTTCTAATCAACTACCTAAACATAAAAAGTCATGATTGAAATTTTTTAAAACAGTAACTCCGCTCTCAAGGTACAATATTATTCAGCTAAATTCCAAAATATTGCTGCTTCTCTATTTTAATGGGTGGAAGAAAAAATGTACATACGTAAAAGGGGCAGAGTCTATGGTACATCAAAAGGTAATGAAATTTGAGTATTGTTGGCCATAACATTTTCAAAAATACCAACCAACAAGTTTTAATTTCTAAGAAACATGGATCGAGTTCCATTCGGAAGCATACTACCAATGGAATTGGTTAAAACTGAAATTGAAGAAAAAAAATTCACACAAAAATTAACAGCCACGAGTGATCTGTCAAATAGCTTCCGTCATACTGCTTGTTATTCTTTGTTTTTTGCTTTTTTGTAATGTCCTTCCTTTTCTTTTATTATTGCTATCCTTTTCTAAATCTTTCTTTCGCCATTTATTTATCCCTTTTTGCTTCCGAATGAAAGCCTTGTATTTGAGCCATTTTTCGATTTTCTAATTTTGATGGCAAATGGTCTAGAATGTTATGAAACGTGAAGAAATGGTGTTTTTAGGGTCATGTCTGTATGTATGTGTGTGATAACTTGAGTGTTTGGTGATCAATTTTTAGAAAATTCAACATAAATACGGTGAAATTTGTCGATAAAAGTCTGAAATTTTGGCTTATGGCAGCTATGATTAAGCTTCACTTTCGTACGCAGATTCAGCCCGATCGGTCCAGTAATTCCTGAAATATAACAACTTCTTTAAATTTCGTTTTTCCGCAATATCTCAAAATCTTCTCCACCGATTTCAATATTTCTTTTTTCAAAATACTCGTCTCGATGGCCTCTATCTAGATCAATCAAAATATATATATACTCGTTCAGACAAAATTTGAAGATATTGCCGTTTTTCCGTTTTTTTATGAAAAATCTTGTTTACAAGACTTGATAAAAAATGGAGGGAGTTGAAATTTTGTATGCTTCAAGCATTTGTAACATGAAAGGTTGGTGTTGTGGATGGGGGGAATTGGCCGAGCGGTTCTTGAGTTATTCAAACCTTTTGTCTAAATATATTTCTTCAAATTCCTCATGAACTACTGGACCTTTTTTCCATTTTTGTTTTTTCAAAATACTTGTCTCGGTGGCCACTATCTAAATCAATCAAAATATGTATACCCGTCCATACAAAAAATCAGAGATATTTCCGTTTTTTCGTTTTTAAAATTTTTTCATTCTTGTACGTACGATATTTTGAGAAAACAAGCAGAGGTTAGAGCCCATCCGACAGAAGACATGTGACCGTTACTTCATCTGTTATTTGCCTTTTTTATTTTTCATTTCTACCAATTGCACTGGTAGTAGGCTTCCGAATGGATTCGTAGGAACTTCATTATTTGGATTGAAAATCAACAATTTCTATCAAATTTTATGATTTTAAACAAGCTATACTCTACAAAGAGAAAAATAGTGCCTGAAAAGGGCAAATATCTCAGGAACCGCAGGGCCGATTGCGCCGATCTAAAATAACAACCTTTATTATTGTACGAGTTAGTACCATACCAAATTTCAACTCGCTAACCCAATTTTTTCTCAAGTTATCGTGCGAACAACAATTTCAGCGAAAAAACAGACAAACGGCTATATTTCCGAAACTTTCTATGATCGGCATATAAGTTTTGATTGTTCTGGATAGAGGTCATCGAGCTGAGTATTTAAAAAAAAAGTGTCAAATCGGTACAGTAGTTTCCGAGACTTTGATGAAAAACAAAATTCAAACAACTTAATATATCTCAGAAACTACTGGGCGGATTGAGCTGAACCAGCGCGTCAAAATAGTTTATTCATAGTTATCAGGGGCCAAAATTTCATATTCCTATCTACCAATTTAACTGTATTTATGTTGAATTTTCGAAAAATTGTGCACCCACAATCCAAGTTGTCACACACATACATACAGACATGACTGTAAAAACATAATTTCTCCACATTTCATGACATTCTACATCATTTCCGATCAAAATTAGCGAATCGAAAAATCCGTCAATTACAAGGCTTCCATTCGGAAGCAAAATGAAAATAGTAAGTTAAAATTTGGTGTGATTATAGATTATATACAATATTGAAGAACCGTATTTTGGATAGGCGCAATCAGCCGAGCAGTTTCGGAGATATTTAACCTTTTGTACAAATCTGTCATTAAAAGGTTGAATATCTTCCTGTAGACATCCTGTAGCATGCGGTTACGGTTGTATACCTGTCACAAGGACAGGGAATTGCTACGGATCCATTCGAAAGCTTACTACCAATGGAATTGGTAGAAATAAAAAAAAGAAAAGGACTAATAACGCAAAAAGTAACGGTCACATGCCTTCTGTCGGATGAGCTCGAACCCCTGCTTGTTTACAGTTCTATCTCTCCCCTCAGCCCTTCGATAAAATGTTAATAGAAAAATGTTATTTACACATAATTGAATGAATTTGAAACGTCACATTTGAAGAAACCATCAGAAAACTCACTTCCAGGGAAATTCATGAAAAATTCGAAATTATCAAAAATAATCATAAAAATCAAATCAACCAATATAGCTACCGTAATCATCTTTTAACTTCGACGTAAAGGCATTAAAAGAAACATTTTAAGCTATGGTTGAATTTATTTGACGCATGATATATCGCGTGTCTAAAAGCAAAAGGTCGTAAACGCCAAAAAGCTACTTTCCGAGTTTCTTAAAGCGAGAAGGTCGTATCTCCACTCATTTTTTCTACAATTCTACATGAAAATACTGGAGAAACTTATTATAATACCTAGATTTTGAGATTGATGATCAGCTGCATATACGACCTTTTGCCTTTAACTTATGTCCCCAGAAATGAAAAATTCTTTAAAAGCAAACGGTCGTAAAGACCAAATTTGGAATTTTTTAATTTCCGGATCCGTGGACGAGTTATACCTTCAATATGCCAGTTGATGTCACTTGAAGTTATCGGTGTCTTTGATTATGGTCAAATAATTATATCGGCAACTTAATAACATCATTTGTGTGAACAGCGTATCTCCATTTTTAATCCAGATTCGTATATTTCGGAACATTGTAAAAATTCTCAAAATGTTTGTATTTTCTAAACATTTTTTGTACACTAATCATTCCTTATATACCTCTTTCAAGATACGCTTGTGTATTACGTATTCGTAACAGAAAAATATATCTCAAAAAAAAATCTGAATTAGGTAACTGAACCCATTTTTATTTTCAAGGATCCAATAGAGCAGTGATCGGAAGAATCCCGTGTACTCTCGTGGGTTAAATGGGAGAGGCAGGTACAGCACAGAGAAACAAAAGTGAATTAGTTTTAGAAACTAGTTTCTCGATTTTCGAACCTCCAATTCTTAAGCTTTATCCTTGATGGGATCAAAAAAACTAACGATTTTGGAAATTGTTTTTAAGAACAAAAATTTTTTAAAACCAATGATGAATTTTTCTTAATTTTAGAAAATTTTCAGATTGAACTAAAAAATTGCGACC
>NW_021680979.1:204479-222440 GCF_001412515.2 Diachasma alloeum
CTCTAGGCTGACTTAGAAAGATCATATCACATAAAAAAAAAAAAAAAATTTCATTTTATAGAAAGTGAAAATGAGGTAACGGTTTTATGACCACCGCAGCCGCACGCTACCCATGTAACCACTAGTATTTTGCATATTTACTTATTCTCACTCCCTATTTTTTCTAATCAACTACCTAAACATAAAAAGTCATGATTGAAATTTTTTAAAACAGTAACTCCGCTCTCAAGGTACAATATTATTCAGCTAAATTCCAAAATATTGCTGCTTCTCTATTTTAATGGGTGGAAGAAAAAATGTACATACGTAAAAGGGGCAGAGTCTATGGTACATCAAAAGGTAATGAAATTTGAGTATTGTTGGCCATAACATTTTCAAAAATACCAACCAACAAGTTTTAATTTCTAAGAAACATGGATCGAGTTCCATTCGGAAGCATACTACCAATGGAATTGGTTAAAACTGAAATTGAAGAAAAAAAATTCACACAAAAATTAACAGCCACGAGTGATCTGTCAAATAGCTTCCGTCATACTGCTTGTTATTCTTTGTTTTTTGCTTTTTTGTAATGTCCTTCCTTTTCTTTTATTATTGCTATCCTTTTCTAAATCTTTCTTTCGCCATTTATTTATCCCTTTTTGCTTCCGAATGAAAGCCTTGTATTTGAGCCATTTTTCGATTTTCTAATTTTGATGGCAAATGGTCTAGAATGTTATGAAACGTGAAGAAATGGTGTTTTTAGGGTCATGTCTGTATGTATGTGTGTGATAACTTGAGTGTTTGGTGATCAATTTTTAGAAAATTCAACATAAATACGGTGAAATTTGTCGATAAAAGTCTGAAATTTTGGCTTATGGCAGCTATGATTAAGCTTCACTTTCGTACGCAGATTCAGCCCGATCGGTCCAGTAATTCCTGAAATATAACAACTTCTTTAAATTTCGTTTTTCCGCAATATCTCAAAATCTTCTCCACCGATTTCAATATTTCTTTTTTCAAAATACTCGTCTCGATGGCCTCTATCTAGATCAATCAAAATATATATATACTCGTTCAGACAAAATTTGAAGATATTGCCGTTTTTCCGTTTTTTTATTAAAAATCTTGTTTACAAGACTTGATAAAAAATGGAGGGAGTTGAAATTTTGTATGCTTCAAGCATTTGTAACATGAAAGGTTGGTGTTGTGGATGGGGGGAATTGGCCGAGCGGTTCTTGAGTTATTCAAACCTTTTGTCTAAATATATTTCTTCAAATTCCTCATGAACTACTGGACCTTTTTTCCATTTTTGTTTTTTCAAAATACTTGTCTCGGTGGCCACTATCTAAATCAATCAAAATATGTATACCCGTCCATACAAAAAATCAGAGATATTTCCGTTTTTTCGTTTTTAAAATTTTTTCATTCTTGTACGTACGATATTTTGAGAAAACAAGCAGAGGTTAGAGCCCATCCGACAGAAGACATGTGACCGTTACTTCATCTGTTATTTGCCTTTTTTATTTTTCATTTCTACCAATTGCACTGGTAGTAGGCTTCCGAATGGATTCGTAGGAACTTCATTATTTGGATTGAAAATCAACAATTTCTATCAAATTTTATGATTTTAAACAAGCTATACTCTACAAAGAGAAAAATAGTGCCTGAAAAGGGCAAATATCTCAGGAACCGCAGGGCCGATTGCGCCGATCTAAAATAACAACCTTTATTATTGTACGAGTTAGTACCATACCAAATTTCAACTCGCTAACCCAATTTTTTCTCAAGTTATCGTGCGAACAACAATTTCAGCGAAAAAACAGACAAACGGCTATATTTCCGAAACTTTCTATGATCGGCATATAAGTTTTGATTGTTCTGGATAGAGGTCATCGAGCTGAGTATTTAAAAAAAAAGTGTCAAATCGGTACAGTAGTTTCCGAGACTTTGATGAAAAACAAAATTCAAACAACTTAATATATCTCAGAAACTACTGGGCGGATTGAGCTGAACCAGCGCGTCAAAATAGTTTATTCATAGTTATCAGGGGCCAAAATTTCATATTCCTATCTACCAATTTAACTGTATTTATGTTGAATTTTCGAAAAATTGTGCACCCACAATCCAAGTTGTCACACACATACATACAGACATGACTGTAAAAACATAATTTCTCCACATTTCATGACATTCTACATCATTTCCGATCAAAATTAGCGAATCGAAAAATCCGTCAATTACAAGGCTTCCATTCGGAAGCAAAATGAAAATAGTAAGTTAAAATTTGGTGTGATTATAGATTATATACAATATTGAAGAACCGTATTTTGGATAGGCGCAATCAGCCGAGCAGTTTCGGAGATATTTAACCTTTTGTACAAATCTGTCATTAAAAGGTTGAATATCTTCCTGTAGACATCCTGTAGCATGCGGTTACGGTTGTATACCTGTCACAAGGACAGGGAATTGCTACGGATCCATTCGAAAGCTTACTACCAATGGAATTGGTAGAAATAAAAAAAAGAAAAGGACTAATAACGCAAAAAGTAACGGTCACATGCCTTCTGTCGGATGAGCTCGAACCCCTGCTTGTTTACAGTTCTATCTCTCCCCTCAGCCCTTCGATAAAATGTTAATAGAAAAATGTTATTTACACATAATTGAATGAATTTGAAACGTCACATTTGAAGAAACCATCAGAAAACTCACTTCCAGGGAAATTCATGAAAAATTCGAAATTATCAAAAATAATCATAAAAATCAAATCAACCAATATAGCTACCGTAATCATCTTTTAACTTCGACGTAAAGGCATTAAAAGAAACATTTTAAGCTATGGTTGAATTTATTTGACGCATGATATATCGCGTGTCTAAAAGCAAAAGGTCGTAAACGCCAAAAAGCTACTTTCCGAGTTTCTTAAAGCGAGAAGGTCGTATCTCCACTCATTTTTTCTACAATTCTACATGAAAATACTGGAGAAACTTATTATAATACCTAGATTTTGAGATTGATGATCAGCTGCATATACGACCTTTTGCCTTTAACTTATGTCCCCAGAAATGAAAAATTCTTTAAAAGCAAACGGTCGTAAAGACCAAATTTGGAATTTTTTAATTTCCGGATCCGTGGACGAGTTATACCTTCAATATGCCAGTTGATGTCACTTGAAGTTATCGGTGTCTTTGATTATGGTCAAATAATTATATCGGCAACTTAATAACATCATTTGTGTGAACAGCGTATCTCCATTTTTAATCCAGATTCGTATATTTCGGAACATTGTAAAAATTCTCAAAATGTTTGTATTTTCTAAACATTTTTTGTACACTAATCATTCCTTATATACCTCTTTCAAGATACGCTTGTGTATTACGTATTCGTAACAGAAAAATATATCTCAAAAAAAAATCTGAATTAGGTAACTGAACCCATTTTTATTTTCAAGGATCCAATAGAGCAGTGATCGNTGCACGAAAATTTTCGTACAAATTCGCTATTTCCCTTAGTTTTGAAGATATTTTTGAAAAACTCACCGACTCAATTCACAACCCCTCCTCCCCCTCTCTGCAGAATGCCCCCACCGAATAGGAATGAAATTCTCTAGATTTAAAAAATATTTTTTTAAAATTAAGTATATTTAGTAACGGAGCTAGAAAAAAATCATTTAAAATTATTTTTTCCAAATTTTCCCTTAATCCCTAATTGAAAATTTAAAATTAATGATCAAAATGGGAATTTTATTAATGATCAAAATGGGGATTAATTTCAAACCATTTTTTTTCTAAAACTTAGAAAAACGTTCTAGATTTTAGAAAACTGAAGGTTAGAAACCGCGGTTTCTAAAATTTAGAAATTTTTTTCTAATGCGAATCCACCAAGGCGCATGATCATTCGACGCATAAAGGAATTATATTCCTCATTCTCTCAATGAATAGGAGGATATTCTAATTTCTGTAATGAGAAATGAGTGAAATCGGAGGAAACTTTTTCAAAAGGATGAAAATATCAAAGTGCAAACAGAATATAAAATTGGATATACGACCTTTTCGCGTTAGGTGAGACATTTTTCTAACTTCATCAAAAGTAAAAGGTCGTTTCTCCATTGATAACTAAACTCGAGATATTTTAATGTTTTGGGTTCACTTTGATCGGTTTCCTAAAAGCGAAAGGTCGTATATGCTCGCGGATACGACCTTTTGCCGGAGAAGGCCATTTTTGGCATATACGACCTTTCGCTTTTACACCCGCGATATAAAGAAATGTCAGGAATTCTGATTTTCAAAAAGTACAGAATTTTTGCAAATTTTTGCAGATAATTCAAAATAACGATTGTTACTATCACATTCATCTTCGAATTCGGTCAAAACGACGTCCCATCAAATTTTTATAAATCATCATTCAATCAATTCGAAAGATTTTTTTTAATTATCGTGAAAACAACAATTTTTGAAAAATTAAAAAAAATTATTAATGAATTACATTTTAATTAATGGTAATTGATAGGGCTCAGCAGTGCCTACATTTGAGTCAACAAAAGACTCAATTCCATTGATTCATTAGCGAACAATCGATGAAAAATTTGTTTACATCCGGAGGCACATACATACATATGTACGGATACGGTCTAGTATATTTCGATACGAGTGAGACGGAATTTTTACGAGGCTTCGCTTCGGGCTGCCATTCACACGATTTGAAAATTCTCGTCCCACATGTGTCGAACTAGTATATTTCGATACGATTGCGGGAAAGTGTTTTTGATGATATCAAAACTCGAGCCGAAGGCGAGTGATATAATCCCACGGGTCTAAAAACACTTTTTCATCACGCTGTGACGAAAAGTGAGCTCCGCGTGCCTAAAAGTCCAATTTTCGCCACATTGTGATGAAAAATATTGTTCGTAACTGGTGAAAAAATGTTTTTTAGCTCGTTACGAAATAGACTATTCCCGCGAGTATCGAACCCTATTTTTCATCACAATGTGTGGGAAGTATGGTTTCGTAAAATGTCACTTTACACACAGCGTGATAAAATAGTATATTTCAGCACATGTGGGGCAATATCGTCTTTAACGTGTGTGGGGTTTACAGCATGAGCCGAAGGCGAGTGATATAACCACACACGTTAAGGACGAAATTTCCCAACAAGTACTGAACAAAATTTTATGTCACGAAGTATATTGCCCCACACGTGCTGAAATATACTATTTTGACAGTGATGTTACGTTCAACGAGTGGCTGAATTGTGCCTTTTTCGTTTACAAGTAAATAGTACATTACATGCCCGAGCCTTGGAAAAGCAGATCACCGTCCCCCACGTGCAAGATTGCTTTCCGAGCCGAAGGCGAGGATGGCAAGCACGTGAGGGAGGGTGATATGTTTTCCATAGCGAGGTGTGTATATTAATTTTCGTGTCGAGGGACCTGCAAAACGCCAATTTCGTGGCGTTTTTCAGGTCCCGTGACACGAAAAATTCTTTTCGTTTACTGGTAAACGAAAAGACACTTTTCGGCACGAAGTGAACGTAGCAACAGTGTCAAAAATTGCATTTTCGGACTTTTTGGATCATAATGAGTCGATATAACACGAAAAATCGAAAACTTAAATTTAGACGATTGCCAAGCTTCGATTCGGAAGCAAAAGCAAAAAGAAATCAATTTGAAATATAGAATTTCAAACCATCAAAAGCTTTAGACACGCATCAAAGCCACGACCATCGATCCAAACCGATAATGAATCGGTCTTGAAAGACGCAAACAACTTTCCCCCATTGAAATGAACCCCTCTTACATCCTCATTATGAGAAACACCTCTTTCACTCCAAACCTTCTCAAGTGTAGATTTCAATATTAACACTCCATTCGATGTCACGGGCTGATCGAGGGTACAATCAAACCATCGACTACGCTACCCTCTGCCCTCTAAAAATTTGCAATGGAAGGATTTTCATGAATAAAAATAACCGTCACGGCTATTTCTACGAACGTGAATTATTTTTAACTTTTCTATTAATAGAATGACGTTCACAGCACATGAAAAATCGAGCATGCGCCATTGGAAACACACGAGGCTAACTCAATCAAATGAATAAAATTCATAAAACCGGAAATTACTGTCTGACATGATACAAATATCTCATTTATTGTTGAAACGATACCCCCAGCTCGCACGATCACATTACGTAAACATGAGAAGTTGTCAGCTGTTTATAGCCTAGCCTTTTAAAAAACAATAAAACTTTCCCGCCAAAACACAAAACCGACGAGAAAAAACATTTTTTTTAATGAAAAACAATTTTTCACTCAAAAACATTGAAAGGAAAATCGGTGGAAATCCTAATGAGTTATTGCACGTTCAGAATTTTATATGGAGCGCAGAGATCTTTTCTTAGCTCCGGATTACGATCTGAAGACTCCACATAACCTCAACCTCAAAGCCCCCTTTCAGCCAGCATCCCCGGATTAATCTCAACGGAGATGAATTCAGAGAAGAGATTATTGAGTAATAGAAAGTACAAGAAACTTACTGTAAGTCAGTCTTGAGATAATCTCGGCTACATTATCCTGGTGGTCGTGCTCATGTTGGCAGCAAGCTATCATCTCAATGGTTGATGTTCCGTTGATGATAAAATATCGACGGTAGTCCGTCGTGGACCCCGATTTTCAGTTTTTTAAAAATTACTCTGGGGAAAAATAATAACAAAATTGTTAGATGTCTCGGGCGGACGCCCGCGCGAGAACTACGACGGAAAGCACTCGCTGGGGCTCGTATTAGCGTCAGAGGTGACCGAGGAGTGGTCGAACATGCCCCTGTGAGCACTGGACGGATTCAAAACACAACATTCTGGGGAGTGGAATTATTTTTCACTCATGGTTTCACTGAAGTTTGGACTGGGCTCGGGATTTATGGCGCTTTGTTTTGGTGGAGGGTCGTTATCACACTGAACTCACGCACCGCTTGAATGTCCGGATAATTCGTGAGGAATTGTTATCGTGTCGGATGTCATTTCGAGGATTTATTTGGGCATGGGGTGGTGTGATTTGAGGAATAAACAGGAGGATGCAACAGCCGCACGTGCGGCACGCGAGACTGTCGAGCAATGCATTGTAGTTTCCGGGGGTTTACGCTGCATTGTTTTGGAAATGTGGGGCTTTCGGCGGCGGTGGTAGTAGAGCGGTGAAGGACGGCGCCTAGCTAGGGCATCCCGTGGCACGAGGAGCGAGACGCACACTAGTTTATCGACTGGTGGTGTAATAGGTTTTTTAAATTTGTAAATTGAAGGAAACCGGGGAAAATGCACACTTGAGGGTTTTTAACCCTCTAAGGGTACACCCGCGGGACATTCCTTCTATATGGATATGTTGGGGTAGGTTACATCTTTATAATATCCCCCCCTGAAGAGATTCATACCCGTCGGATTGATTCCGTAACTTTTGATCCGCGGACAAAATTTCTGCGACATAATTACCGACGACAATTTATCCATTGACAATCTTTCCACCAACAATTTGCCCCACATCCATTATTCCCGAGGTACAAATTAACCACCGACAAATTTGCCGGAGGTTTCAGCTTTCATTCTCTTCTGAAACAATATCAAGTGCAAAAAAGAAAAGCTTCTTACTGTTGAATTAAAAAAAATTTTTTTAGGCAATTTTTCGGTGGTTTACACAGGTTGAAAATGAAAATAAGAATCGTTAGCTTTACAATTTCCATAAAATTTATTTTTTCACACACCTGCGCGGAAAGTTCGTACTTTCCTCCCGCTCATCAGACAGCAAAATACAAACTTTTCTTTGCAGGCGTGTTAAAAAATAGCATGTGCACCTCGGGCGGGAAAACATGACTTTACGCCCTTGATGCACAATATACTATCATGATCTATTCTTAAGTATTTCTAGAACAGATTGATGAATTTAAGAAATTGGGTTTTAATTCTCGAATTCGCTTCAAATTTCTAGAAACTCCTTGAATTCCCTCGACATTCGCAGAAATTCCTTGCATTCCCTCGAATTTTATGGAAATTCCCTGAATTCCTTCAATGATTATAGAAAGTCCTTGAATTCTCTTGGAAGTTCTAGAAAGTCCCTGAATTCTCACGAAATTTCTAGAAGCTCCTTGCATTTTCATAATAGTAAATTAAAATCAAATTTCGTGCGAGGTAACGCGACTATCGGTGATTATACAAATGGGGAAACATCGTGAAGTAGTGAATTTGATTGGAATCGAAAAGAGAGAGGGTTATCGGGAACCCTCGCTACTTACTTTCATCATCCGAAATTGTAAACACACGAAATATCGGATAATTTATTGACGAATATAATGTACCAAGAATAAATTGGCAGCCGATCAGATGTCAACAATACACTTATCGCTGGAGAAATTGTCTTCAGTTTTCTTTTCATTTGGGAAATATTGTCGCGGAGATTTTGTCCCCGGATCAAGAAGCGTGTTACCGTCGGCTTGAAAGCGGGTGTGTTTCAATTTAACGGGCATTTCGCGGGGCTACTCACTCCATAATTGAGTGAAACCATGATTTCGAAATGAAGTCGATTTCAGGTGATTTCGGAGAAAATAATTTCGGTGATTTCGAGCGTCACGGCAGGCGATTTCAGTAGCCAAGCGGTAAACCGGGTCAAGTCGATTTTGACTTTCGACCAGTTTTTGATGAATATCTCGGAATCTAAGAGAGATAGCAAAATTTTTCTCATAACGTTTTTTATAACCTTCAATCGGCTCTATAAAAAGGTCAAGACGAAAATCCTGGTATCTTTTGGAGATTCCGAGATATTCATCACAATGTGGCCAATAGCCAAAATCGACTTCTCCCGGTTTACCGCTTCGCTACTGATTTCATGATTTCGAATGATTTCATTAATTGGAATTTTTTTTTTTTTTTTTTTTTTTTTTTTTTTTTTTTTNACTATATGGCGATTGATCAAGAACTTTAAAAATGGTTAGATCTCACCATTCTACCCGGCCAGGAATCGAACCTGGAACCTATCCGTTGTGAGGCAACGGCCTTAACCACTACGCCAGGCCACCGGGCAATTATTAATTGGAAATCAGTGATTTCAGAAAAATAAGGTTAATAAATAATAGACGTGGGGCAAAACGGATTCTGTGAATTTATGAAAATCATAACTGACTATAATAACTGGTTAATAAGAACGAACTCGTTTGATTTCACTCTGCCAATCTTGAGCTATAGTGATGATGAAAAGCGGTCCATTTTACCATTTTACTATGGCAGTGAGTGCGGCATTTTACTATCATTATTGGCAGGCGAGTCAATTTCAAAATCGCCAATCACTTGCACGGTTTGCATTACGTAAGTACGCCATTGATTTCGGTGATTTTACTGATTTCGGAATGATTTTCATGGCAAAGTGCCGCCGTGATTTCCGAGTGAGTTTTAATTTATAAATTTCCCCTCAGGAAATTTATTTAAAACCTGAGGAAAGTTCGAAAGTTCCCCGCCCAATGTGCACATGCTTTTTTTACGACGCCTGCAAAGAAAAGTTTGTATTTTGCTTTCTGATGAGCGGGAGCAAAGTGAATACTTTCCGCTCAAGGGTGGAAAGTTGCTCCCTCGGAAAGCATTTTCAAGGGAGCATTTCCAAGGGCGGAAAGTCAGTACTTTCCTTCCTCGGACCTATCGTTCCACCATTGAGCGGACAGTATTAACTTTCCTCCCGCTCACCAGAATAGTATATTTCTAACCTAGGGAGGGAAAATAAAGAATCCTCAGCCGCCAGTGCAATTACTAGCCGAGCCGAAGGCGAAGGCGAAATTGGTAAGCACGCGGCTGAGGGTCCTTTATTTTACTTCCCGTGGTTAGAACGCGATTTTCCGTCTCGGCGTATTAGGCGCAAAGTCAGAGTTCTCTCCCGCGAAGCGGGAGGTAAATGTAACTTTACGCCCGCCGGGACGGAAAGCAAAATACAAACTTTCCTTTGCAGGCGTGTTAAAAAATAGCATGTGCACCCCGGGTGGGGAAAACATGACTTTCTGCCCTTGGTGCACAATATACTATTTACACGACATTCTAAAAAACCCAGAATTTACGCAATAAATGTAAAAAATGTAAAAACTCAGCCGACGTTACCTTTGATCGTAAACCGTGAAGCTTCACGAAGATTATACCTCGCGAGGGTAATAAAAGTCACGTGGTTCATACCTCGTCAGGATCATACGTCTCGAGGGTCACACCTCGTAAGGATTGATAGTGTGTAAGGAATGAATTTTACAAGAGTTAATCTCATTATTTATTGATTTCTATTGAATTCGTCACGTCATCATCTTTTGTCTTGACATTAATTTGTTTCATTCAGCTTTCCAAAATGGCAAAACTAATTCAATTGTGTTTGGTAGCTTTTCTAACTCTTCAGAACAAAATGGTTCTTTCCCGTACTGACCTTTACTTTTCCCAGTCCGGGGATTGGTATTTCCCCGAACTGGCAAAAGTGAAAGTCACTACGGAAAAATATCGTTCCCGCCCGCGGTATGATTGGCACGTTTTCTCGCCTTCCACTCGGCGTAGCCAATCTTACGAGTCCGAAACCTCACACTCGTCAAAAAGGAAAACCCCAGTGGCACTCGACGCAAAATATACTGTTTCCGGTCCAACTGGGCTTTTCCGGGGCTCCAAATAATAAAGGGGAGAATCCAATAAAGCTCAATAGATAATGAGATTGACTTTCTCACAATGGAGATGACCTGTGACTTTGGTCTTGTGCAGCGTTTGACCCTCGTGAAATTTACTCTTTATGAAGTATGAGACTCATGTTTTTGTTTCTTAAAATGCCGCGAATCGTACCAGGTTATGTACGCATAGTACATTATGTATGACATACAATATTTTATGTCTCTGGTCCCGGTTAAACCACGATTTAACCGAGAAAATCGATGTTAGAATCGCGGTTTTACAATCTTAGGGACATAAAATAATATTTTATGCTCCAAGATCCGTGAACCGCGGTCTAGCCGAACAAAGTGAAGTTGAAATTCACGGTTTATTTGTCCTCGGGACATAATATACTATTTTTTATGATATTTATGTGTCTAATACTGCGCCTTCCTCAGTCGGAATAAAATAAAGCATTCTAGTAACCGAAAATTGAAAGCATTTTTTCGAAATAATGGAAAAAATGTAAAAATCTGTTGAGGTAAATTACGTAAATTACGTCGGTGAAAAACGGTGTAATTTACCACTGTAATTTACACGTCCAACCCTGCTTCCGCTTAGTCCTTACGCCCACGACAGTCCTGTAAAATTGTGCGGTCGCGTCGAGAATGTCAGTGGGTTTTATGTTTTTTGGGTCGCTGATCACGAATCTGTCGGTTACTTTTCAGAAAAATTGTCCCTTCAATTGTTATTAACAATTTTAATTGTTTAAAAGGCTTTATCTGGCAAACTATGACAGATATCGGAAAAATGTTCAAACAAAAGATGTTTGATATGTAACAATACTCATTTTTTGTTCTTTTTGAAAACTAGTTGAAATGGAAAATATTAGCAATCAAATTTCCCATATAATTGATTTTTTTACATTTTTTTCTACAACCAGTAGTTGATGAGATATTGACGCCATCATGCTGCGTGATCGGGCAAATTACCTAGAACGGTTTTGTTTACTGTTGTTTTACGGGTATACAGTTGGAGATACAGGAAAAAATGTCGCATAATAGTTGATCCCCCATAAAAAATACACACATTTGATCTTTTGGTCTTTGACCTGATCTCCATTATTTACGGAGATAGAGTCCGTTGTAATAATGATAGTTGTTGCCCCCTACGACAGTCCTATGTAAACTGTTAGGTCGCGTTGTCAATGTTAGTGGATTCTATGTTTTTTGGGTCGCTGCTCACGAATCCGTCGGTTGATTTTCAAAAAAATTGTCCCTTCAATTATTATTAACACTTTTTAGTGTTTGAATGGGCTTATCTAGAAAACTATGACAGACATTGGGAAAATATTCAGATAAAAAATGTTACCACGATTATGTAGAACAACTTTTATTTTATGTTGAATTCGCGTAACTCAATTAGTTAAAAAGATATAAACAATTCAATAGTTTGCGCGCAGAGAGCGCGCGGCCCGGCCGCTAGTGACACAGGACTGTCGTGGGGGGCAACGACTATCAGTATTACAACGAGCTCTATCTCTATAAATAATAGAGATTAGGCCAAAGACCAGAAAATCAAAAGTGTGTATTTTTTATGGGGGATCAACTATTATGTGACATTTTTTCCTGTATCTCCAATTGTTTACTCGTAAAACAACAGTAAACAAAAGCGTTCTAGGTAATTTACCCGATCACGCAGCATGATGGCGTCAATATCTCATCAACTACTGGTTGTAGGAAAAAATGTCAAAAAATCAATTATATGGGAAATTTAATTGCAAATATTTTTCATTTCAACTATTTTTCTCTATCTGCATCGAGTGTCCCGATAAACGCATCGGAGCGCGCCAACACCCTGCGCGAGTACTCACGCGGCGCCCGCTCCGCTGCCACCCCCCGATAACTCCGTATCTATCATAGTTAGGGGGAAAAGGTATAAAACAAAAAATGAGTATTTTTACATATCAAACATCTTTTGTTTGAACATTTTTCCGATATCTGTCATAGTTTGCCAGATAAAGCTTTTTTAAACAATTAAAATTGTTAATAACAATTGAAGGGACAATTTTTCTGAAAAGTAACCGACAGATTCGTGATCAGCGACCCAAAAAATATAAAAACCACTGACATCCTCGACGCGACCTAACAATTTTACAGGACTGTCGTGGGCGTAAGGACTAGCTTATCAGGACGCAAAGTACGAACTTTCAAGGGTGGGAAAATTAACTATTCTAGTTCACATTTCTGCGAGAGACTGGTCACTCCTCCATCGAGTGACTCAGTGATTTCCAGAATCAGATGATTTCCTGTGATTTCCTGTTGATTTCTCTGATTTCTCGAATTATTTTTGTGATTTCTCAATCAGCATGAAAAATCATGATTTCTTGTGATTTCCACGATTTCTAATAGATTCCAATGATTTCTTGTTTTCAAGAAATCACTAGAGAATTCATGATTTCGGGACCAGAGTGGGGCATCTGTCGATAATGGCAGTTTTCTATATAACGTTACAATACGTAAGCATGTCAAAAATTTCATAGCGTTACATTTCGGGATTGGATGATTTCGAACGCACCGATACCATAACAAAAATTGTAGAGTTGAAACTGCAAAATCAATTTCGATTTTACACTTATCAATGATTTCTATTGATTTCCCATGATTTCCATAAATCTTTGGAAATCACTTCCGAAAATGGAAATCACTTGATTTCCATTGATTTCCATCAATTTCTGGGGAATTCGTCCTTGATTTCCGGTCGAGTGGTCCAGTGATTTCCTAAATGACTAGCCCCTCCCATTCATGGAATTTCGAGAAGAAAAAATTATAAATAAATAGATCTAGGACGAGACATAACTTAGTCTAATTTGATAGTGTATATAAAAAGTGTAAATATATATGTGTACATATTCAATGTGTTGAAGAGAACTTTATTTAACTGAAAATCCTTTTAAAAAATATCCCCACATGTATGACGGCTCAAAATACTTGTTTTGATTACAAGAGTTACTGAAAAAAAGACGAAAAAAATAAAACGTGACATAATTTTGAAAATTCAAATTTTTCATTTTTTTTTTGCTTTCGAATGGAAGCATTGTAATCGACCAAATTTAAGTTTTCGATTTTTTGTGTTATATCAACCCATTATGATCCAAAAAGTTTGAAAATGCAATTTTTAGACCGCGTCCATACGTGTGTACGTATATATGTACGTATGTAACAAATTTTTACTTCAATTATTCGCCAGTTCAACAATGGAATTCAATCTTTTTTTTCTCAAATGTAGGTCTTACTGAGCCCCATCTACCGCCATTAATTGGAATTCAGTTCATTAACGCATTTTTAAAATTTTCAAATTTTTCCAAAAATCAGTTTTTTTACGATAACTAAAAAAATGTTTCAAATTCATTAAATAACGGCTTAAAAAATCTATTGAGATGCCCTTTCGACTGAGTTCGAAGATGAAAACGATAGCAGTAATTGTTACTGTGATTTTTGTGAAAATTTGCAAATTTTTATTTTTTTTTGAAAATCAGAATTCCACAGATATCTTTGGATTCCTGTCTTCGATTGAATTGTATTGTAGGAATTTGAATTAAATTTCCCGCAATGACAAGTCCAGGGATCTACCTTGTCAGAATGGAAATGAATCACAAAATTTTGATTGAGTATTCAATCACACGAATATTTATATTTTGTGACCGTAGGCTGAGAGACGACGCTGTTAGAGCCTGATCGCTCTCTCACCTCGGGACCGTCGTGCTGTACACACGTTCGGGAAGTGGTCTGAGTTTATTTCATTTGTTTTTGGGTACCCACATTTATTCCTGAGAGGGAGAGCAACCATTTTATTTGGATATTAAAAAGATAAGTACTTGTGCACAAGTTAATATATTTTTCTCGTCTTTCTAAAATTGATCGATCATAGGGAACATTTTAGGATTTATTGTTAAAAAGATAACTTTGCGGAAATTATTTCTATTATAATCGACTATTCATCTATTGAACACGTGACAAAGTTTAATACTATTAAACAAAATTGACATGACAGCAAAAAATCATAGAATGTAAAAATATTTGATCATTAATTTTTGATTAAAAATCGATTTAATTATGAATATTATTTATAAAAATTTATTTTGAATTTTTGCTCTATTATTGATCATGTATAATCTAATATCCTTCTTGAACAAAATTGAATTTAATTTTGTCATTGTTTTCAAATTCTACCTCTAGGAAATGTGTGATTATTGTGATTTATTTCTCCGAGTTATCATAATTATTGGAATCGTCTTCTTCGAAATATATTTGTCGCGTATAGTCATTAATATTCTGGTATTTCGATTAATCATAATTTTATTTTTTGCGATACTCTCTCTACAGTTTTTATCAATTTTGAAGGAATTATTTTCTAATAAAAAATTCAATGGATTAAATTGAAATTAAAAGTGTGATGATTCCAATGAAAGAAAAAATCATTACAGTATCATGGCTTGAAATGTTTGTATTGATGCCCTTAAGTAGAAGTTGAACGATGGTTACGATATGTGCCTACGTTGATTTATTTTTTTATGATAATTTTCAGAAATTTCAAATTTTTCATCAGTTTCCCAAAAAATTAGCTTTTTCATGGTTTCTTCAAATGTGATGTTTTAAACTCAATCAATTATGAATAAATGCATTTTTTTCAATGATATTCTCTTGAAATTTTGTTATACATCATCCATACAGCCAACGATTGCTAATACTACCAACGTCATCGCATTCGTTGCTGAATGGAGAGGCCATGGCTGCCTTTTTGCCTTGGCATTAGCGAAAGACGTGTCTGAGGAGCTCTGCACAGATATTTTGTCTCACATAAAGCGAGAGTTCCTCGCTCAACACTAAATAACGACAATCGCTACACCATTCGACTGGAGATGGAGAAACGCAGCTGCGCATGTATTCGACGGCATCACGCTGCAACTTACCTTTGAACCATATTGTCTCACTGTCCTCCATCACGCACATGAGGTTATTGATATCAACAACCAATTGCAGCAGGAGGTTCTCAACAGGCTAATTGGCATTGCATTGGAGGTACCTGGATTGATGATTGAAAGTTTTGATACTCTATGGGAGTCTCCAGATCGCAAGACGCCTGCCCTCTACCCCTGCTGAGCTGGTACCGGAGTATATTATTGATAGGCATTGGACCTGAGCAACTGAATTTTGCTGATAATTGCCCAGCTTTCCATGTTTTAGAAACGAAGATCAGGATAATGCTGAAGAAAGATGTTCCTCAACATCCCCTTCCCTGGGCATTCTATAAAAAGTTTGTGGATATTCTCGGAGCTTCCTGGGCAGACTTAAGAACTTTACTCAATGGAACGCCACAGCAAGTGGCGAGTATACGATGAACCCCTAAGCTTACTACAATCTTGATAATGGGACGATTGACACGTGTGTGGCGACTTCGACAGAATGATAACATTGACAGCGATCGATTCCTGTCCCTCATGTTCCAGCTCGTCAGAGGATGTCTCAACACTTTCAAATTCTCGAGGGAATATGTGAGAGCTAATCTTAATCCCATTGCCCAAGATCAAATAATCCTGGATGAAGGGTTCCAACGGCTCAACGTACAGAGAAATCCTCTCCTCAATGTGGATTTTAATGTGATTTTCCCCGCCAGGCGAAGAGGAGTTCTTCGAGAAGTCCTTCTAATAGTTGAAGATGAGAACGAAGTCATGGAGGAAGGGGAGGAAGGCAGGAATCGACCCTATAACTGGAGATGTCTTAATTGTAATCAAAGACCCATTGAGACCATGTGCAAACTCTGCAGATGCATCATATTCTGCAGGGTCTGTGAACAGACTTTCAGGTTGAGAGCTGGCCTCGTCTGCCCACATTGTCGCATACGGGTCACAAATCTAGAGCGTGTGTTTATTAACACCCGTGAGAATGCAGATGAGGGAGAAGATCCCTACGACTGGCTATGCCATATCTGTAAGTCTGGTGCCTTTGTCTCGGTCATGGGGCGTGGGTGCCGTCAGGTTGTATGTTGCTTGCAATGCGCCGAGAAAATTTCGGCATATGGCAGAAGAGGAATGCACTGCCCCGGATGTAACATTCTAACATCTTTGGATCGAGTCGCAATTCGCCCACCCATCCAAAGTTCTCCAAACAGCACTCTCCACATCATTTTCAAGTTTTTTTTTCATCACAAGAGGTTTTTTTGTTTTTATATTAAAAAAGAGATGTAAAAATACTACATCAATGTAATACAAACGCCTAAAGACCAATGATAAAAATATTCCAGTTCATATTTCTATTACAATTTACTTTGTGACCTCATTACATAAAAGGGAGATGTAAAAAATTGAAAATAAAGAAAAAATTGAAAACAATATTTCAGATTTTATTATTTAAGTATCGATATTTCAATAGCAATAAATCGTAATAAGTAAATATTGAATTGAAGGTAATTGTGGATGTATTTTTCAAATACCATGTGACATTAAAATTTTTCACATCTTTCTCGATAGAACAGTTTCTTATCCATACAGTTAATACCTAATCATCTACTATTAATCAATGACTCGAAATATGTATCTAATGTTCCTAATAGATGCAGAATGCTGAGATATTTCGTTAGCCGCTATCACCACCAT
The DNA here is from genome assembly GCF_001412515.2 of Diachasma alloeum. Taxonomy (NCBI): domain Eukaryota; kingdom Metazoa; phylum Arthropoda; class Insecta; order Hymenoptera; family Braconidae; genus Diachasma; species Diachasma alloeum. The sequence goes on from NW_021680979.1 coordinate 221,743, forward strand.
TAGCTCATTAAAGGTGAGACGATTTTTTTAAATTAAGCCAATCTAACAATTTCATATTTAATTATTTTTTCTTGTAATGAAGATATTGTTTGAATAATCCACATATTATCAATTTTCAATCTCTTTATTTAAGCCTTAGAAAAACCTTAAATTAACAATATTATTCAGATAGCCTCCTGTTGCGTCATCCTCACTCAAAACCGTTACACACATCGTTTTCTCATCTTCTAGAAGCTTCTACGATGAGGCTGCCCTCTATCATAGACGAATCAAATTTTATTTGAAATCATATTTTCCAACACACCTCCTTAGAATAAAATAGAATAGAAAAAGTGCGGCTGGTCACTTAAAGCGCCCAGAGTCACCTAAATCATACGATCTTTTGTAACTTCCGCCTTAGTTTCGGTCAGTCACACAGCCCCAGCCCTGTGTTTCTCACTAGGTTAATAAGGCTGGTGACAGCCGCTTGTTGTAAGTCCTCTGTTTTCAGGAAAGCCTGGCCCCAGATTTTATAGCGACGGAGTGCTAATAGGGGGCATTCACATAAAATGTGGATGACGCCCTCCTTATCGCCTCCGCACAGTCTGCAGTCTTCTTGTTCTGCAAGTTTCATCTTGAACAGATGAGCTCTGAGAGCTGTATGACCCGTAAGGAGCCCTACTGCTACCCTCAGATCCCCTCTGTGCAACTCCAGAAGC
>NW_021680979.1:222884-228208 GCF_001412515.2 Diachasma alloeum
CCTTAGAAAAACCTTAAATTAACAATATTATTCAGATAGCCTCTTGTTGCGTCATCCTCACTCAAAACCGTTACACACATCGTTTTCTCATCTTCTAGAAGCTTCTACGATGAGGCTGCCCTCTATCATAGACGAATCAAATTTTATTTGAAATCATATTTTCCAACACACCTCCTTAGAATAAAATAGAATAGAAAAAGTGCGGCTGGTCACTTAAAGCGCCCAGAGTCACCTAAATCATACGATCTTTTGTAACTTCCGCCTTAGTTTCGGTCAGTCACACAGCCCCAGCCCTGTGTTTCTCACTAGGCTAATAAGGCTGGTGACAGCCGCTTGTTGTAAGTCCTCTGGTTTCAGGAAAGCCTGGCCCCAGATTTTATAGCGACGGAGTGCTAATAGGGGGCATTCACATAAAATGTGGATGACGCCCTCCTTATCGCCTCCAGACAGTCTGCAGTCTTCTTGTTCTACAAGTTTTATCTTGAACAGATGAGCTCTGAGAGCTGTATAACCCGTCAGGAGCCCTACTGCTACCCTCAGATCCCCTCTATGCAGCTCCAGAAGCTTTCTGGTCCTAACTCTTAGTTGCCCTCTCATAAGCAGTTTCGCTTGTCTGCAGGTCGCAACTTTCTCCCAACGCCTGACATGATCCCGCTGGAAATGATCTTTAATAAGAGTTTTTCCCACTGCGAAGGGCATGCCAAGCAGGCCGTGTGAGGGCACACTTTCTGTACCCTCCTTGGCCAGCTTATCTGCCTCTTCATTACCCAGAATCCCATGGTGACCTGGCACCCAGGTTACGGTGACCCGGTTGTTTTTACCCAGTGTGTCCAATGCCTGCATGCATTCCCACACCACCTGTGACTCTGTAGTGGGTTTTTCCAGGGCGTGTATCGCCGCCTGGCTGTCACTGCAGATGAATATTTTCATCTTTTTTGTGTCTCTCGCGTTCAGATACTCTGCACACTTAAGTATGCCCAGCATCTCTGCTTGAAAGACGGTTGAATGATGGCCCAGCGGAAAACTCTCTCCGAAGCCATCTTTCAGACGGTAGATGCCTGCCCCAAAACTTTCATTGAAAACCAAAACTTTCATAAACCAGTAGTCCTCTCTTGGTTCTGGTTTACGTTTCGAGTCTAGCCACTCCTGTCTGGGTGGTATACTCGTTCTGAAAGTTTTCCTGATCTGATACTTCCTAGGAATCCTATCCGTCTTACCTATGAAGGGTCGATCATTGATTAGGCTAAGCCTTGTATGGCCTTGGCCCGTCATCTTCCATTCTAGTTGGCACCTTAGTCTATATGCAGTTGTGGTAGCACAACTCACAACCCTAAGGTCGAGGGGTGGGATACTGAGTGCTATTTCTAGCGCCTCAGTAGGTGTCGATTTCATGGCTCCTGTTGCAGCCCTCAGGAAGGTTCCCTGTAGGCTTTTCAACAGGTTCCTTGTTTCCGTCTTACTCACCCTCGGCCACCAGACGACCGCAGCGTATAACAGTCTCGGAAGTAGAACTATTTGGTAGAGCCAGAGCATCATTTTAGGATTGAGTCCCCATGTCCTGCCCACAGCTCTCCTGCATGCCCACATAGAGGCAAACACTTTATTTCTCTGAGTACAGATATGTTCTTTCCAGCTGAGTTTATTATCCAGGAGGACACCCAGATATTTCACTCTGCTGGTGTAGTTAATCTCCGAGCCATTTAGCTTCAGAGGTTGGATCTTTTCCAGTTTATAATTTCTGGTGAAAACCAGGATTGTTGTTTTGGCTGGATTTACCGATAGGCCAGTTACCCTGCACCAGTCCTCAATGATATTGAAGGCTGTTGCCATCAGGTCCCTTAGCACCCTCAGAAATCCGCCTTTCACAACAACTGCCACATCATCGGCGAAACCGATGACGTGGAAGCCGGCCTCACTTAGTTGATTTAGAAGTCCATCTACAACCAGGTTCCATAGCAGGGGCGAGAGAACTCCCCCCTGCGGACAGCCCCTAGTCGGACGTCCCTCCACACATACCCTCCCATGTCCTGCCGACAGTCTTCTGCTTTTCAGCATGTTTTGTGTCCAAGCAATGATAGTCTTGGACACCTGTCGTTCTTCCATGGCTTTTTCTATAGCCGGATTCGAAGTGCTATCAAAAGCCCCCTCAATATCCAGAAAGGCGCCTATGGCAAAACCCTTGACCGCCAGTTGTCCCTCAATCAGTCCCACCAGGTGATGTAAGGCGGTATCTGTTGATCTTCCCTCCATGTATGCATATTGACAGGGGGAGAGGGGTCTGTCAGCCAAGGGCCCGGCCTTGATGTGTCTATCCACCAGCCTCTCCAGGGTCTTCAGGATGAAGGATGTGAGGCTTATAGGACGGAAGTCTTTTGGTTTTATATAACCGGTTTTTCCCGGCTTGGGAATGAATACTATCCTAGTCTCATTCCACACACTAGGGACATGTTTCAGGGCTATACTAGCTCTGAGTATCTTGGTTAGGGGTCCCGTGATAGTCTCTATCCCTTCCTGTAATAGGGCTGGGTAGATCCCGTCTGGTCCCGGTGCCTTGAAGGGTTCAAAGGTTTTGATGGCCCACTTGACCCCCCAGGGCTGCACTACTTTATTTGCCAATGCCCAATCATGGGTTTCGTAGACATCCCTCTGATTTTGCATTGTTTCTTTATCTCTCTCCTGGGCCTGTATGAAGCCTGGAAAGTGGGTGTTCATTAGGAGTTTCAGAGTCTCTCCCATGGTTTCCGTGTGGCTGCCATCTGGTGCCTGTAGGCTCCCTAGATATGGAGTCTTGTTTGTTCCAAGGATTTTTGCCAGCCTAGAGGTCTCCGATTGACTCTCCACATTGCTTGTGAAAGCCCTCCAGCAGTCCTCTTTGGCTGCCTTTATTGCCTTGTTGTAATCTGCGAGCAAGCCTCTGTAAGTTTTCCATGCGTCTTCCTTACGGGGGCCCGCTCTCATGTTCTTAGCTTTGTTAAAAGCTTTTCTAGCTTTGCCCCTCAGCCCACCGAGCCTCTCTGACCACCAAGGAGTCTCAGTGGGCTGCCCTTTCGGGATAAGCTTGTGACGGTGATTTTTCTCAACGTAGTCTAATTAGAACAGATTGGATCCGAGACCTTAAACCCGCAGAAATTCCAGACTGAACGGTAGCCGTAGTGTGTCACCTTCGGCCTCTTCCACTTCGATGTTCCCTGAAGTTCTCGAAAACCGTAGAAACGATAGCAACGCCATAACCGGAGAACGAGAAGCAAGCTACTCTTTTGAGGAACTGGTGTCGGGCGCCAGTTGATTTTTGTTTCGGCGGTATCAACGAACCGCAGCCAAAGGGGACCAAACGAGAAGAAAACTAGACTTAAAGATAACTAGGGAAAATCGAAGGGAGAGGTTGCGGAATTATTTCGACTAGCTCGGAGGAATTCGGAGAGCGGGGTAGGATCGGTCGCTCGGTCTTAGGGGAAGGTGTCGCGCAACCCAAAGAAATATCCCAAAATTACTCAAAACCAGATCGGAAAATTAATTAAATCTGAGACACGTGGATTATGTTAAACTGTCTCGTGATTTATTTTATTCCTCAAAATCGATCCAAGATGAATAGAAATTCTAAATTTATTCACTACGATTTATTCCCGAGAGAGAGTAAACGAATGGACCCTGAGAGAGAGTAATATCCGCGCGAATGGGGGAGAAAAACCTAAATGCGTATGATCTCTCGGCACAACCGGAAACGGCGTGCACGGGGATCCATACATGTACGAGAACCGCTAGGGACGAGGAATTAACGGGAAGACGAATCTTCACTGAAGGAGAAAACTCGAGGAATGGAATAGGCACTCGCAAGGTGCCCTCAGTTCACATTCTCGAATTCTCTCTCGATCAGGAGCCTCGTGGCGTCGCTTCAATTATAGGGAGCCCACGGGCTTCTATTCGACGAGAAATCGGTATGATGAAAATAAAATATCAGGGAAAAATACTACGGAACGAAAAGCGCTCCCAAATGAGGCGTCTATCCGTCCGAGCAATGAAAAACATGCAAAACAGCACCACAGCTACATCCACACCACATGGAGAGCATGCGTGCACGCATAACCCTATTTTATTTGTGATTTCCCCACTTATCACTGCACAATCACTTCTCAGGAATAGAGAGAGTATTTGTGAACCGATTATGCACTCCATGGGTGCACTTATCGTTCGACAAATACGGGGTTTTCGGAGAGGGCACGATGCCGTCATTCGGTGATGCCGTAGCATGTGCATTAGCCTCCCATGGTCCTCCTATGGATTTCCGGGGGAAATGTGCACTACTGTCCCTCTGGGAGTGTGCACTTGGGGTCAGAGGGTACCCTTACCATTTTTCCTCCAATCCAGGTCCCACGGGGAGTCCTCTCGGCGTCTTTCCCTTATCTGCTCCAAAAGCGCGGCGACTTGGACGATGGCGGAACTGCGACTGACTCTAGCGTTCGACTGAGATTCTCGTGTGACGACGGGCGACTGAGGCGCCGCCTAACCCGTCGCCGGCGAGTTATTTCTGCAGTCGGTGGGAACTCGCGCGCGGGGACGTTAATTCAAATTTAAACTCTTAAGATCATTTATAATTTTATGTGGCTGGCACTTTATCTGCTTTGACTGAAGATTGTTTGAAACTGAATTTTAACCGGAATTTACTAAACGAAACGAACGAAACTCGGATTGAGGGGAAAATATAGGCGGTTGTTCGCCTTTTATCAACGCGAATGCACTTTTCACTGAGTGAGTGCATATTTCGTAGCTGTCACTCTCCCGGGAGTTATTTGGGGAATCATCTCTAACAAAACCGTAAATCTAAAATGGGCCATGGCAATCCATGCAGGCGAGAGGCCTAAATTCACCCACAGGGCCTTCCAACCATACTAGTGAGCCCAACAACCCCACGAAATGCGTAAGCTAGGGAGCGTGAGCATTTCAGCTCAACCTCGATGATCAGCAACTAACACTCAACGGAAATACGAGATCTCACCGGGAGGCTCAGTCTATCGGCCACGATCCATGGTGGACTCGTTCCACTCAGAATTCGCGAAACTAACAAAATATCTATTAAACCGGTAAATACATTTGACTGTAAATTTACCTAAACCGTAATGACTCTAACCGTAAATCCCTCAATCCGAAACTAAACTGGAAATTACCCCGAAACATCGAGAATTTAACTATTTGTTTTTAATTCAACTGAACATTTTATTTTTACTCGTTTTTATCGTGGAATTGGCACGTGAATTTACTGGTTTTAAAGAATCGAATGTTATTCTCCCGCGAATGTTGGTGTCCGGATGTTCTGATGATCGATATCC